>NW_013673849.1:21234-23157 GCF_000517525.1 Limulus polyphemus
AGCTCATGACGTGTTACTATCGTCACGTGACTTCCGCTGTCGTAACAGTATGAATAATTCCAGGCATAGACTTTCCAAAGTTTAAGAAAGAATAGTAAGTATATTTAATTACATCTACAGCAATCATACACACATGGAAACCCTTTGTACAAGATACTGAACAATATATTTTCGACAATAGCTTCCTAAATTCATACCTTTATACTTTTACGGTTTTATTCTTTTTATCTTATTTTATGCCTTAATGTTAAAAAAAAACTGTATTGGCTTCATGATCATAAACTAGCTCTAACCATACTGAATTTCCCAACAACAAACTAAGGCTAAATGGCACTGTTTTCTTAAAAATCAAATAAAAATAAGAATAAAAATATTTCTTAAAAAACTATAATTCAGCGAGTTTTCTAATCGGTTTTAAAATGTCCTTAATTTGTTGTTTTACACTAACAGTACAATCATTTTTTACAATTAGATCCTCTTGTCCACATATATATTGTTTGGGATTTACAGCAGTAAAATCATGGACATAATTTACCTAACTTTACCAGTATTTCAAACTTCTCTAGACGGATGATTCTTGCTTCATTAGCTGTCAGTGACAAACTGCCTGTTTTGTTTCAAACATTTCACACAACCTGCATGGTACGTGAGTTGGTCCTAGTGTATACTTCATTTTTTTGTGACAATAGTTTTACGTAAAAATAGTTGAGAAGAAAATAGTTAAGTCACAAAATGACATATTTTAATCTTTCAAAAACGTGTGGGGGGGGGGACAATTTTTCACATTTCAAAAAACGGATAGGACATGTTTTTCCCATAAATTACGCTTATGGATGTAAGTATATTTTATAGTAAAGTTGTTGTTGAGTGGACAACAACTGCCTGTTGGAAAAAAAAATACAAGTGTAGAGGACCACGTTTCCAAAGTCTTCAGAACTTGGGCTATGAAATTGGCTTGCCGACAGGTAGAGGTAAATGAAACCTGGTTATGCCGAAAAACACCTGTAGGCTATTTAATCATAAAAACCACAATTTTTGGCTTTTCTTTGCATATAGACGCTTGATATCTTAAGAATGACTGAAATAATAATTTGAGTAATAATTAATATATATTTGTTACTTTACAGATTTAATATATATTTGTTGTCACTTTACCAACGTTATTACACTTATACTGTGAGCTAAAAACGGCTGATGGTATGATTTTTACTTGTTTATCAGCTCGTTGCTGTCCTAATTTCGGCCCGGCATGGCCAGGTGGTTAAGGCACTCGACTCGCAATCTGAGGGTCGCGGGTTCGAATCCCTGTCACACCAAACATGATCGCCCTTTCAGCCGTGGGGGCGTTATAATGTGACGGTCAATCCCACTATTCGTTGGTAAAAGAGTAGCCGAAGAGTTGGCGGTGGGTGGTGGTGACTAGCTGCCTTCCCTCTAGTCTTACACTGCTAAATTAGGGACGGCTAGCGCAGATAGCCCTCGTGTAGCTTTGCGCGAAATTCAAAAACAAACAAACAAACTGTCATACTTTAGGAACTTATTTTAATAAGTTCTTTAAAATGTTAAAAAAGGGGCCTGGCGAGGATGTTTGCTCCGGGGCCTATCGACGCTCCTGATGAAGTTAGCCGTAGTTACTATAACTGTAAGGCATTACTTTAAGAAAGAGTAGTCCTGTTGTTTTCATTATTCAAATTTTACATTGAAACGTTCAGCAGGTACTATATTTTATGGAGAGAGATAAGAGTAACGAATAGACTCCTGTAAAACCTGCAGGGAAACCTGTGTTTTCCTAGTGTTGGCGGAAAGATTTCAGTTAATTTGAACCTATATACACTGAGTGGTCACAAGTAAATAGACACCACCTTTTCAGAAAAAACGAAATTTTTCAGTCATATTCACATGAATTGATATATTTATAATTTA
>NW_013673849.1:24059-30019 GCF_000517525.1 Limulus polyphemus
ATAAACCCCATAGAAAACCTATGGGGCCATACTCGAACCAGACAAGTCAAGAAACAACCCCAAAAAACCAACTTCGAAGAGCGATCTACTCCAAGATTTGAAGCAAGAGTGGGACGAAAACTCCCACAACCTAAAACTGACGAGATGATTCTCACGATGCCCCAAAAGATCATTAATTAAATTATAAATATATCAATTCATGTGAATATGACTGAAAAATTTCGTTTTTTCTGAAAAGGTGGTGTCTATTTACTTGTGACCACGTTGTGCAGGTAAATGCGTAAAGTGAAATTATCTGCGGGAAGTAAAATTCATAAACAGTATACCAAGAGTATTGTTGCGTATCAGGTCGTTTGTTAATTTCCGGTATAAATTCTTTCCGAGAAACTTCAGCGATACAAGTCCTTTCTTAAATAAAACTAGTTTATTCTTTCTAAATACAACTTTGCAATACACAGAATTTCCACAGTCAGTTTAATTTAACTACTTTTATAAAAACACGCTATAATTCACAGGGATTCACACACTTTACTTACGACTTGACTCGATTATCTCTATCTTCAATCTCTGTCTATGCAATTCCTCTCTCCGCTTTATTTGCCGGGCTTATGTACTAAAAAAGAGTGTGCCTTGAACAGACTAGAGTTGCCAGACAATTCACGATCCTTCGAGAATATCATCAAGTGTTACCAGCGTGACGTAACTTCCGCAGGCGTAACAGTATAATAAAATTAAACTTAGTGTAATAAATATTTTATTTGATTATGTGAAATATTTCAAAGCCATACAGTTTTCTGAATACATTTTTAACATTTCCAGTACAAGGCTGGTTATAATGTATGAAAATGCAAACTGTGCATGTAATGGAAGAGGTAAGAAGTAACACTTTATATGAAGTTTAGCTATTCTCTTCTGTGCAACAGATGAAGAATTTACAAAGTAAATGAGATGTTTATATTAATAAATTTCCATGATCGAAAGAATTAGGTCAACACTTGAACAGTATTCAATCTAAGTCAGTCACTAGTGTGTGTGTATCTAGTTTGAAGTCCCACTCCCTCCCCATTTCTTTCCTACTGGACCCAAACCTTATATATAACAATCAGAAAGTCGTGGAGAGAATACAATTGAGTTACAAGATAGCTGTGGACCATTATCATAGCCATGATGATCTTGGAGAGCAAACTGAAGTTTAGGTCAAGCTCAAGACCCGAGGGTGCCTACAGTTTAGGTCAAGCTTGAGAGCTAAGGATACTTACGTTGATTGAGCTGTCTTCAGGTAGAAAGGATCATGTTATGTAGGTAGATTAAGCATGAACATGGAGCTTAACCATAGGATTATTTTTGAATTTTTGCGCTTTAGTCCTGAATAAACTTTTAGGATCAAGTATTTTCATAATCAGATGTTATGACTTTAACTCACACTCTTAAACGCAGATTGTCTAACTGGTCATGATTTCGTTTGATCCCGAATTTTCAGTCGTGATTTTTCCTCTTTAACACCAAATTGTAATCTCTTCTGGCTATCTTCATTTTTTTTAACCTGATAGTTGGAGTTACTTGTGTTCTCTGTCATTGGTGAATTCAATTAACATACTACTGTTAAATCTTGGAAGGAAATGGTGGTATTATTTATGATTTTGCAAATGTTTCTGGCATCACCTACCACATGTGGGGAATACCTTACTTTTGTGTTAATGAAGATACATTGCTCGACAGTGCATCTGACATGTGGGATCTGGAGACTGCTATTGCAGGATTAGCCCTTCGACCTCCAGGGAATCAGAGATTGTTGACCACCACCTTATCATATGTGACCCAAAGATTATTGATTCAACCGAGTCGACAATATCCCATGTGTCAATCACCTAGCCTGTTACACTAACACCAGCAGACTAAAGCTAAGGTGAAGTCCAAATATAGGAGTAAAACAAAGTCAGAACACTAATAAGAAGCCTTCTAGTGCTCCATTGGAAGGTGTTTCATGCAAAAAATAAAGTTTTAATCATATGTGCTCACCTAGGAGTCAAGTGATATTTGTTTAAGGGTTTTTATTCTTGTAGAGTGTGATTTATAGTTTTATATTTTTGTTATGGTTGTATGTTATCTTTATTGAAATATTTTTCATGGGTGTTGTTGTTAGCTATTCCCTCCTAAAGAGGATAGAAATATTTATTAAAGGTTTTTAATTTCATGTATTATCTGTATTAAAGGGTTTTTTTCATGTGTTTTTTTGTGTGAGTTCAATATGTTTGACTGCCACCTCTTTAAAAGGAGGTATCTGATTTCTATAATGCCTTTTTTGTTTTTTGTCAAGTTGTTTCTGCCTTTGTACATATTTGTGGTGTTGAGCAGATATTTACAGGGGATATAGTGTTTTTCTGTAGGTTTAGATTTAGGGATGGCCATATTAGACTGGTGGATAAGAGGAAAATAACGGTACAATACCAGACTATACTATGTATTGGCTTCCCTCAATTAATATAAATGTAAGTGTTTCAAAATCGCTGTACTTTCTATCATTTCAGTTTAGATGCTGAGAATAGCTCAAGTTAAACACTCAATTTTTCTTGTGCACAAAAGATGTGGATTTATTAATTGGCAATTAGTTGTGTTTTCTTACAGGAAAGATAGTCCATTGGGTTCTGGGATGGATGGCTATCCTTTTTCTTCTTGGCAAATCAAGTAATGGCCAGGGATGGCTATACCCTTGTCCTCGGATTGCAGTAAACAAACGTCACATGTGTGGGGTGTGGATGTGTGAAAATCAAGCTTTTTTATGTTAGTGTGTTTACTATTTAAAACCAGGTTTGTTTTCATAAGAGTAGCTTTTGTATCTTTAACTATATTTATCAACTTGTGACGTGTTTCATCATTAACATGTACTTAACATTGACTTCACTTTGTTATTTTAAGCATTTGAATTACATTTTATTTTTGGAAATTTTGCTTTGTATTGATATTTAGTGTAGTTCAGGGGGGTCACTAAACTGATAAGAAAGATCTATTAAATTCTTTTCTCTTACAAGGTGAATACACACACCACAAACACTTGCTATTCTTTTGTGTATTGTGATTATGTTTTGTCAATAAAACTTGTTGTTGTGAACAACTCTTTCATCACGACAATCTCAGTTAGAAGTAAGGAGAGAAATGTAAACACACACATTCCATGACTTGGAATCCTTCGAACCTCCAGTTATTTGATGGCAATGGCATTCTTGGTTATTCGGTTACCCAAACACTAATTTCCCAGACCATAACAGAATTGATGATATGAGCATACTTGTGTTACAGCTTACTTCTATAATAAATCTGATCGTGAAAGCTGAGAGCAAGAATTTATATTTAAATTAAATTCTCTGATAACACAGAATAAATGAATAATTGTCTTTTAAGTAATTACAGCTTTCATTAAAATCTGTCTCTCTTTTTTTCAAACATTTTCTAACTCGACTCTTGACCACTGATGTCACTATTCCCACAAATTATTCTTGGAGATTAAATTCAGTTTGATGAATAGTGTGATAATGTTGTTCTTTCTTTGAGTGGGTTATTTAAATAATATAGTAAAAATAATCCAAAAAGTAGTCCATGTAACAACAACATTTTTACAATATGCCTTCACTTGTACACTGTTGTAATTTATACCTGGTAGGCCTAACTTTACAAATGATATTCAAGTTGAAACACCATGCACGCTAAGTGTATTGTGAGTAATGTAAAAATAAACTTACTTCTACAGTTTTATGGGTAATCAGTCAAGTAACTGAATACACCTAGCAACTAACATCGATGTAAATACTTTACTAAAACTGATTACTTCCCTGAACTGAAACTGACTGACTTACTGCTCGCTGATTCTCATACTTATCACTAATCCTTCTTCTAGATATTTCATAAAATCTCTAGATCACTATATCATCTTGACCAGTAGCTCCATTGTGCAAACAAATTACAACATGAAAAATGCAGCTTACAACATTGCTCCCTTCCTGGGCTGTGAAGTCCCTTGAACTATTCTAATACAAAATAAAACACCACAATAAACTGTCAATTTTCCAAGTCTTTTTGGTGGTTTTCTCTTCTGAGGTTCATGGTATATAGATGGTATGGTCTTGTTGTCATTGACCATCCTGTCACTGGAGAAGTTTTCCTAGGTATATAATAGACTGAATCTACTTGCAGCTCCATCACTGATGATTCTCTGGAAGTGGTCTTGACAGGAGCCCTATGCTTCTCCACAGATTCAGTTTCTGCTGACAAATTCTTCTGTTGGGTTACCTAGTTGGGTATTCTCTCACCAATGTATTTCCAAAGATGATCATGGTAGATTACTTTGACTTTAATCGCCTGTCCTTCTGGATTCTATATACCACAATACTGATTCTTTATGGTATACATCATATGACATTTCCTAACACCTGCTTAACTTTGAATTCATCCTTTTTTTCAGTGGGAAATGTACAGCGATACATTGTCACCTCAGTTGAATCCATTATTGATCCACTGAATAATTGATTTCAAACTCGTATCATTTATTTGAGCATTTTTTAGATGAGTGTTGGACCAAAGTAGTTCTTCATCATTACTTGGATATGTTATATCTTAGATTATATTCTGCTGCATTTTAGGTTGGTAGTCTTCACTATCTTGTGCTTCCCTCTTCTTACAGTGTTTACTACTAGCAATACATGGCCTTCAGGATAATGAATCAGAATTTCCAGGGTTCTGTTCAGGATGACCCGGGGGTTTTGGGAGCCATCTTGCTATCTGCCCTTCTGAGTTGTGAAAAATTCACCATCTACTTCAGTGCCACATGATCTGTCTAAAGTGTGAAGCTTTGTCCATATAGGTAATGACGGAAAAGACTTAAGGCTCACACAACACGTAGTAGCTCTTTACAAGTTGTACAATATCTTCTTTTATACAGCATTCATTGCCTTGCTATACTAGGCAATCATATGCTCTTTTCTATGTTCTACTTGTGACAAAACTGTTCCAACAGCAAAATCATTGACATCTGCATTTATGGAATTGAATATGTTAATACAAGAGTGGTGGTCAACTCCTTTTCCAGGTTGTTGAACACTTCTTCACAATCAGCAGTCCATCAAAAATTAGTTGGCTTTTCAAGTAACTTGTGTAAAGGATAAGTTATGTTAGAGAATGATTTTACAAAATTATAATAGTATGAGCACAGTCCAAATAATCTTATCCTTCAATGAGACATCAGTAAGTCTGTGGAATTACAATGCTAAAATTTGGAGCTCGATTCTCCACAGTGAACACAGCAGGTAGCCTAACGTGGCTTTGCTCTGAAAGAAACAAAGCAAATAATCTTCTTACTTCATGCAAGTTCTTTGGTGTTGACTTGATCAATAGACACTCGCTCTCTACTGACTATGTATCTCCAAACACTCACTTGTTGATGGAATGCTTAACACTTCTGATTCAGTATAAGGTTCTCTTTCCTCAACTGATTCAGAACTTAGCCCTTTATAAGCATTACCAAAGGTCTTCCTACGTGTGAATGTGTCATCCAAGTAGATGAGTACAATGTTCCAGGATAGTTCAAACAGAGCACACTTCATTAGTCAATTCATTGAAATTTAACAGGAGCATTACATAACCGAAATGTTGACTTGCATTTGCCAATATCCACTCCTAAGATCCAATGATGTGAAAAACTTTGATCCAGATAAAACATCTAAAGTAAAGTCAATTCTTGGCAGTAGGTAGGTATTGTTACGACAGCGGAAGTCACGTGACGCTGGTGGCGTACGTGAGGAGTTTCTCGAATTATCCTGGAAGTCCGCGAATGTTGGAGATGCCTCTTCGTTAGTATATAAGCCTGACAGGTAAAGCCAGCGGGGATATAGATTATGAATCGCTGTGATTTATAGCGTGTATTATAAAACGTTGTTAAGTTTAGAGTGACGAAAAACGTACTGATGTGG
>NW_013673849.1:31019-32897 GCF_000517525.1 Limulus polyphemus
TTTCACCAAGTGGCCTGAGGCATATGCAATACCAAATCAGGAAGCTACAACTGTAGCTTCGGCTATTGGTAATTTCTTCTTCAGATTTGGTGTGCCGTACGAACTGCATTCAGATCAAAGCCATAACTTTGAATCAGCTGTGTTCCAAGAATGCTGCAAGTTGTTTGGCATCCGAAAGACCAGGACAACACCACTTCATTCACAGTCTGATGGAATGGTAGAAAAGTACAATTGGACACTTGGACAGGAATTGGCAAAGTTTTGTAATAGCTGCCAAGATGACTGGGATATCTTACTCCCTCCACTGTTGATGGCCTATAGGACAGCAGAGCATGAAACCACTGGATACAATCCAGCAAAGTTGATGTTTTGTCGGGAATTTCGGTTGCCAGTGGATCTGTTAACAGGACGTCCACCTTATGAAGGGTTGGCTGAAAATGTGTCAGAGTTCGTGAAAGTGTTATTGGAAAGGATGGATGATATTCACCATCAAGTGCGTTCAAACTTGAAAACGTCTGCTGATTCCATGAAGCTATGTTATGATAAGAGATCTACTGAAGTCAACTTTGTTCCAGGAGACAAGGTGTGGTTTTATAATCCCAGGAAGACCAAAGGTAAGTCTCCTAAGTTGTCTTCTCCATGGGAAGGCCCATATGACATAGTGGATCGTCTCTCAGACGTGACTTTTCGAATAAAATGTGGTTGGCGAGGTAAGATTTTCGATACTATAAAGGCTTGGTTTGATATTTCATTGGTGGTAGTGTCCAGGGTCATTGATGAGGAGTGGAATTCTCCGAAACTAGTCTGGCTCACAGCCACGCTCCCAATGAAAGGATAGACCATTCCAAGCTTTTACTTGTTGTTAAACAATTCTATTCAATTGAAAATACAGTCCAGAACACTATTAAAACTGACGAATAGTCTCAATCGATTAAATTACACCTCCTTATCATATATGGCTCCATTTGTTTGTTAAACATTCAAGTCACATTCATCGAGTTACATCAAACTATCTTCCGATTACATAACGATACTCATTTCTAGAGACGTAATAATAAAAACACATAGTCTTACAAAAAAACATGTTTTACATATTCTGTATTTTAAACACAATTTATTTTAACGTTACTTGAAGCTACATAGTGCTATCTGTCGGATTTATTTTAAAGCATTTCTGTGAGAGGCGATGCAGAGAACCAGTTATTGATTATTACATGTGAAGTTAGCTTGTTTAGTGTTCATTTGTAGATAAATTATAGAATAATGTATTATTGTAAATAATTCATTTCTGTAAATTAGTTATTGTAAAGATTGTATTTTACTTGGTGTACGAATTTGAGTACACAAATTAATTGTAATATATCAATCTAGTCTTATGCATAAACAGTTAATACTAATATTGTCAAGAGTCACATAAAAATGGAACATATTAAAACTCCCAAGGTGAGCTATCCTACTCTTAGACTTAACCTAATAGTAATAACATTAAGCCTTAGCCTTAAAACTAATTGTAAAATGTTTGCTTGTAATAATTGAATATAGTTAGCGTGAAAATAACAACCAGTGTATCACTATCGTACATTTACATTGGATTTAGAAATTAGAGTGTTAACGTACATAACAATAACATGTAGTTGTAAGTTCATAATATGTTAAAACAAAAAGTAGTAAAGACTAATTATACAATTCTTTAACTAAGTGCTAGGCCAGATGTATTGCGTTTTGAATAGTTTTATGAACAGTGATGTTACTATTTCACTCTTCTGTTTTCAGTATTTGTAATACTAACTCATGATATATGGACAGTAGTAGTGTAGCCTGTCAGTATTTGTAACACTAACTAGTGATATATGGACAGTGGTAGTGTAACCTGTCAGT
>NW_013673850.1:0-663 GCF_000517525.1 Limulus polyphemus
CTGATTTACATAAAAACCTTAAACTGATCCTTCCAAACTGGTTGTCAGAGTTGATTTACATAAAAACCTTAAACTGATCCTTCCAAACTGGTTGTCAGAGTTGATTTACATAAAAACCTTAAACTAATCCTTCCAAACTGGTTGTCAGAGTTGATTTACATAAAAACTTAAACTAATCCTTCCAAACTGATTATCAAAGTTGATGTACATAAAAACTTTAAACTGATCCTTCCAAACTGGTTGTCAAAGTTGATTTACATAAAAACCTTAAACTGATCCTTCCAAACTGGTTGTCAAAGTTGATATATGTTGACGAGGGTCAGCTGGTATTTTCGTAAACCTGTCCAGAAATTTAAATATTTCAAAAAACAAACAAAGAAAGAAACAACAGAAATTTTTGAATAAAAGAGGTACACATGACGAAGTTTCACGAAAAGAAACAAGATATGAACACTTGCGTCACGATCTTCAAGACCCGAGACAACAGCAGAATAATCTTTGTTGTTAACTTTCTTTCACAGGCTATCTCACTGGGATCACATCCACTTATGTATTATGTATGTAAACACCTTTATCTCACTGGGATCACATCCACTTATGTATTATGTATGTAAACACCTTTATCTCACTGGGATCACATCCACTTATGTATTATGTATGTAA
>NW_013673850.1:1520-3558 GCF_000517525.1 Limulus polyphemus
CTTTATCTCACTGGGATCACATCAACTTTTGTATTACATTGTAAACACCTTTTCATTTTGTAGCAACAGTTGTTTTTGGCACAAAGCAACACAATAGGCTATCTGCTCTCAGTCCACCAAGGGGAATAGAACCCTAGATCTTAGGGTTGTAATTCCGTGAACTCACCACTGACCCGGCGTGGGTTTGGTTTAAAGAAAAGGCAAACAATGTCCAATAACTTCCCAGCGAAATAGGTTACTTAACGATTCGTCTTCACAGAGCTGACGCCCTAATTTACAGATATCGGTCGAACTTATATTTAGTAAATGTTAACACTCTCGACCTGGTCAAGTAACGAATTGAAAGTTAAATACGAAACATCTTCATATTTTATGGATTAATTATAACAATTAACAAAATTATTAAAAAAAAAATTTTGTGCAGAACGTGTGTTCATAAAACAACGAGAAATATAATTATAAGCCAGAAAGTTGATATTAAAGATAATAACAACGAAATCGTTTTATCGCTTCTATATTTGGTAGTTTGAAACTCACTTACCAATAGTTCGAAAGGACTTAGTTCCTGTTTTCTAATAACATGTGAATGGCCTGATGAGTCGTGGTATTGGGCGAAGGGCCTCGTCGGCACTAGATATAATGTGTTTGGCATTCTTCTTTACCGGTAAAGTTATAAGATATCAATCAATTCGATAAGGTAAACTATCCAGAAATTCATCAACTGGTGTTTTCAACCTAAACGACACCTTAATGTTACACATGGGTTAAACGATCAAGTATGAGACCTCTAGGAACGGCACCTTAATGTTACACATGGGTTAAACGATCAAGTATGAGACCTCTAAGATTCAGATATAGCCCCCGTCCTCCAAACTTTAACCAAAGAGAAGACCAGCGGTTCTCGTCGACACGAGAGAAACCAAATGGCAGGACTTTTATAACGTGTTCCACAACTAAACGTGCAGCAGCCACGCGAACCTTGGACCTTCTTATCTACAGCCCAGCACGCTAGTTCCTAGTCTACGTAATCAAACTGACTTCTATTGTGAGGTAAAATCAGTCGTGAAGGAGAACTGGTAACATTTGATAGATTTAATGTAGGTTATCTTTAAGTGTACCAAAAATACATAAATTAAATACATATTCTTATTTCGTCTGTTTACTGTCCGTTAACAGAGGCGTCGGAACCGAAAGTGCTGGGTGTACTCTTACATGTTTGACTGTAAATTATATTGTTAATTAAAATAATATACTAAACATACTAACAGATTAATAGGGTTTTAAAGTCCTTTTTAATAAAGTAACCTAAAATAATTTAGGTACTCCAATAACGTTAGATCTCGTGCCTAAATCAGTATTCCAAATATATATATATATATAGGACCAATGTGTATATATATGTAATACTAGTAGATTGTCCATGGGCCGTGCGAGGTCCACTGGTTAGCGTGCGAGACTCGTGGGTCTACTGATAACGTCCTGTTATTGCCAGAAGACCACATCGTAGTTCGCACTTTGGGGCTGTATGTGCGTTATAGGAGTGACGGTCAAATCCTACTACCACCAGAAAAGAAAATCGTGGCCTGGATTTTGGGGCCGTTTGTGCGTTAGAAGAGTGACGGTCAAATTCGGACATACACGTGTTGGCGGTTAGCGCTGTTGCCTAGCTACCCTCCTTTTTAGTTTATAAATTCAAATTTATTGACGCTACTACAGAAAGGTGTTGAGTATAGCTTTGTGCAAATATCAAAATGCAAACAAAACACATTATCTGTGTTTTTAGGCGTATTTATGTTACACAAAAACCAGTCACCGTCTAATTGGTCAATTATCCAAATTTCTTTTTACATTATTTTAAAATTTGCACTATAATGTAAATTTTGAAGAAAGAAAAAAGAGTAAGAGTTATTGTTGTTATATATATTTTATATCTCATCATAAAAATGTTTCGAAAGATACGCCATACAAGAATAAAACAATCAAAAGAAACTGAATTATGAATGTTTACGGAAACTTTCAGTAAAGATTAAAAAAGAAA
>NW_013673850.1:4066-4849 GCF_000517525.1 Limulus polyphemus
AAAAAAAATATAATTTAAAGAAAACATTTTCTAAGTTGGTAAAGCAGAAATTCTTGAAATAATAAAAGCCTAAAACACACATAGTTTCGGGGGAAAAAATAAACCGAAATAGAAAAAAAAGAACAGATTTAGAAATGGAAAACAAAATATTACAGAATCATCGGAGTTACATAAAAAAAAAGGATTGGATAAGCGTATACCGAAGAAGAAGAAAAAATGACAGCGAGACTGAGTAGAAATAGGAAAAAAAAGTATGTATTTCTAGATGACGTAGAAAGCGTAACGACAGAGAAGACTTAGAATCCGTTTCATGACAAGTTGTTCGTCGAATTGAAAGATGAACAATGCAACACTAACCGACCGTTTCGTCAGACTCAAGATTTACGTTTGCTAAAGCTCTGTGGATTGTGGCTACTCGGGAACAAACTGTTGTCAATACAATCTGTCGCGTGATGAAAGGTTTAAACAGTATCTACACGTGGTAGTTACTCTGATCTCACTTACTGTCATGAACACGTGTACTTAGATGTCAATTTTTAGCGCTTGAGCACGTGTACTTACGTGTCAATTTCTGGAGTAAAGGTGAGAAGAAGACAAATATTTATATGTCAGACTTATATTTCGTTAATTACACGATTTTCTATTTGATCTAAATGTAAAGCACTTAAGTTTACACTTGAATATTTTGGTCTTCAAAATGAAACAATAATAACAATTTCATTATCAGTACTACATAATATATGTTTGTTTGTTTTGGAATTTCGCGCAAAGCTACACGAGGGC
>NW_013673850.1:4897-8042 GCF_000517525.1 Limulus polyphemus
ATTGTGAGTCGAGCGCCTTATCCACCTGGCCATGCCGGGCCACATAATATATAATGTACTTCATTTCAAAATGTGCTGGTCGTGGCCAAATGGTTAGTATACTAAATTGTGAATGTCGGAGTCCTCGGGCTACCACAAAAAACGTACTCCGAGTTTTAGGGCTGTGAGAGTGTTACAAACGCAACGCTCCCCAGTGGCACAGCGGTACGTCTGCGGAATTACAACGCTAGAAACCGAGTTTCGATACCCGTAGTGGGCAGAACACAGATAACCCATTGAGTAGCTTTGTGCTTGTCTTCAAATGACGCTCACATCCGACTGTTCGAATAGTGTAGCTCAGAAGCTGGCGCTTCTGCGTGAGGTTCCCAAACACATTTTTCTAAGACCCTTCGAGAAATAGTTATTTTTACTACACATTTATTTAGTTAAATTTGTTTAAGTTCGTGAAAGTGAAACGAAACTTAAACCAAGTAATTCTAATCATAGCCGAACAACGCAAATTACTTAAACAAAACATTACCACAAATCCTGAACAAGAGTTTTCGTTTAAAGCATAAGAGTGGTTTAATTGTCTTTATTGAACTTCGTGTATTTATATGCAAATTTGTAAATTATCTCACACATATACACCTCATGTTTCAGTTGTTGTTCGTTTATTCGTTATTTCGCTTAAACAACTAATTTCCAAGAAGTTATACAAGTTGTTGCTTATTGTAGTTTTGTGTATATCTTTACATTGGTACTTAAGAAATTCCTGAAAACGAATAATTAACGAACTATTATCTCCTCTGGGCATCACAGTCAACTTCTAATTATTTTGTAAGCCCATGTCTCAAAGTTCCAAACTTCAAGCATGCAAAATGAGCCTTCAAATAGAACAAGACCAAGGTCTTTAGAAGTCAATTTTTCGGTCTGTTTGTTGTTCTATTTTGTTTTGTTTTTTTACCTTCTTCCCTCCGGCTTTAATAAATTTTCCAGAACCTTCATTACGACACATCGTCTCTCCTGTGATAACCATTAATTAACCAGAAAGGTTATGTTTAGCCTCGGCTAGCATGTTAATGGAGAAGTCTGACTGACGGGACCAATTAACACGGAGCCTTTGTCTCACTCTACAAACACATTTAACGTCATATATATATACACACACACACACATATATATATTGGAATATTACGTTGAAAACTCTTTCTGGATATTAAACTTGTTTTTAATTATCAATTTTTATAGATAGATAGATAGGAGAACAATAGATTAATGAACAGACAAATAGGTGGGGTTATTTCTTACATATGTAATCCTAAGGATAAAAACATAAACAGGAAGGGTTAAGATATTTTAAGGTCAGTTTAAGGTCAGTTGTTTATTAATGTAAAGATCTGTATTTATTAGTGTTTTCCTGCAGATGCTGTAAAGCGAAACGTTTATTAATGTAAAGATCTGTATTTATTAGTATTTTCCTGCAGATGCTGTAAAGCGAAACGTTTATTAATGTAAAGATCTGTATTTATTAGTATTTTCCTGCAGATGCTGTAAAGCGAAACGTTTATTAATGTAAAGATCTGTATTTATTAGTGTTTTCCTGTAGATGCTGTAAAGCGAAACGTTGAGTGTCCAATTAAAGAAAAGTAGCGAATTTAGTGTCGTATATTACTCGTGCTATATTACAGTAGTGTTGTAACTTGAACCCACAAGTGTTGTAACTTGAACCCACAAGTGTTGTAACTTGAACCCACAAGTTGTAGAGTTATAGTTATGCGGACTGGAGTTTTTATACATTACAAATCTTAGTAAGAAACACTTTGGTGAAGCCTAACACCTCGATTGCTCTTGCTAATATATGGATGTCATCCTTATAACTAACTATCAAGGTTTTCTATACGCAGCCGAAACAAATTGATCGACCGGAGCTCACTCTGGAAGAAAGATCTGTCACTAAAATCAAAGTAAATAATATCTGGATTTAGATTCATTGATGATATATTGAAGACCAACGTTTTTCAATGAGGCTATCAATTTCATCTTTCCATTTTCAAACACAAATAAATTATGTTACAATGTTTACTACTCAGAACTAAATAAAACTAGATAACACCAAAATTTATTAAGAGTAAAATATATCTATATATCTTTTTTTTTGAAGTTCATGTGTCACGCTGTGTTGTGACCTACAGATTGTGTCACGTTGTGTTGTGGTCTACAGATTGTGTCACGACAGTACAAATTGCATCGTTAAGGGTCCCTTATGTGACGTCATTTCATTGTCTACTGACTGACTGACTGACAGACAATACACTACTGTATAGTGGTGCGAGTGGTTAAAACAGGTGACCCCCTCAAGGCGGCCTTCGGCCCCCCTATCAGGGAAACAATAGAACGTGTTCAACGTTATAACTTTGTTTTGTTATCTTTTAGGGCAATTCCATATTGAGCTATCTGCTGTGTCCACTGCGGGAATCTAGCCTCGGATTTTAACGTTGTGAGTCCGTAAACTTACCCCAGTCCACCAGGAGGCCATTACGTTACAAGATTTCTTGGACAGAGTACGTAATCTCACTCACATTCTTCCCAAATGAGATTTTAAACACAACAAATTCAACAACATTCCTGCTACATATTACGGGTTTATGAATTTCAGAGAAAACTGTGACCTTTTAAAAAATGTTCACGTCAACACTTTAATTATTTTGGAAATTGCTTAGGGTAATAATGAATAGTTTTAGTGTAATGGCTGTCATTCGTTCTACCTACCCTTACCTTAAAACTCAATTATGTACAGTTAGTATTAGCTATATAGAAATTCCCTATATAGTATGATATTACGTCATTAGGTAAACTATATTGTTGTTTTTTATAATTATATTAGCTATACAGAAATTCCGTATATAGTATGACATTACGTCATTAGGTAAACTATATTGTTGTTTTTTATAATTATATTAGCTATATAGAAATTCCGTATATAGTATGACATTACGTCATTAGGTAAACTATATTGTTGTTTTTTATAATTATATTAGCTATATAGAAATCCCTATATAGTATGACATTACGTCATTAGGTAAACTATATTGTTGTTTTTTATAATTATATTAGCTATATAGAATTTCCCTATATAGTATGACATTACGTCATTAGGTAAACT
>NW_013673850.1:9042-10694 GCF_000517525.1 Limulus polyphemus
TATATAGTATGACATTACGTCATTAGGTAAACTATATTGTTGTTTTTTATAATTATATTAGCTATATAGAAATTCCGTATATAGTATGACATTACGTCATTAGGTAAACTATATTGTTGTTTTTTTATAATTATATTAGCTATATAGAAATTCCCTATATAGTATGACATTACGTCATTAGGTAAACTATGATGTTGTTTTTTTATAATTATATTAGCTATATAGAAATCCCCTATATAGTATGACATTACGTCATTAGGTACACTATATTGTTGTTTTTTTATAATTACTTTTTGACACATTTAATTATCCTTTCTAAGCCTTGCGGTTATCAATCAACTTTCTCGAGGCTTATCGCTCTTATATGGAAAAGGTTTGACACAATTATTCCCTGTTCTTCAGTCCATAGGGGACAGAGTTTAGTTAAAGTGTGAAAAGCTAAGACACCTTTCATGGTATGTGATTCTTCTCTTCGTATTACATTTAACACTGTTATAATTCCAGTACAGAGCCAATATCCTAGCTATTTATTACATTATTCGGGTATTCGTTTAATTTTTGTATTTGTTAATTCATGTCTTCAAAAATATTAATTTTTATTTGTACTCTTGGAACCGTCCTGCTACACTTAAGCTATAACACCTAAGCTGTAACACCTTGTAACGTGGTAACATGTGTTGTAATAGTATATCTCCGATACCACGCTCTTCTAGTGTTACCCTATCAGAGCTGTTTAATGGGTTTTCATTGGTCACAAGACGTTTTTAGGAAGGATTGCTTTAATTGACGTTCAATAAACAGTAAATCTATGACACTACATTACTTGTGTGTTTTACTTGTATGGTATATTATTTCTGGACTGTTATTTCATTAACAGTTTTCGTTAGAACGTTTAATTTGTCTAATTATATTACATTTTAATGATATCTTTATTATTATTATTATACTTTTATTATAGAGGTTGTTTAGCTAGCCCAAGCTCTCTAGGTATTATTGGGATTACGGCCGAAATTATCGCTAACAGCGAGGGTATCCAACTGAAGAAGCAGTGCATTCTAATATATATATATGTAAAAACGTAAGTAAAGTGTATTTAATTAGTTAAACTAATTACCAGTTTGAGTTTCAGTTTCGGTCTAAGCGGGTAACTTGCTTTCATCAGAAGTTAATATTAAATATAGTAGTGTTCTGGTTTAATTCAGTCTCGTGCAACCTTAACTCCCTCTTTCCAAACATGGCCCAGTGGTTAGCGTGTCAGACTGTAGATCTGTGGTTCGCACCCCGTTACTACCCCCCAAAAAACAACAACTGATTTCCGCACTTGGGGGCCATGGGTGCGTTATAAAAGGGACGTGCTGATACCACTATTCCATTAGAGTAGTCCAAGAGTTGGCGGCGAGTGGTGTTTATTAGCTGTCTCTTCTCTAATTTTTCATTTTAAAATTAGGGACGACTAGTAGAGATAGTTCTCGAGCGAAATTTGAGAATATTTATCAACAACCTTAGACCTAGATCTTGTAGACTTAAACATATGACAGACACAAATATGATATTTCTATGTTCATCAACCACCTTAGACCTAGATCTTGTAGACTTAAACATATGACAGACACAAATATGATATTTCTATGTTCATCAACCACCTTAGACCT
>NW_013673850.1:11603-15408 GCF_000517525.1 Limulus polyphemus
AAACAACCAGGGCAGTCGAAACAAATACGACTTAAACCTCCTAAGAAAAATTGTAGCCGCCATCTTCTCGAGACAGAACAAAGAAAAAAGACGATGGAACTTGTCTGCAACGTGCATCAGACGTCAGACAGACGTCCTAAAAATTGGTCAGAATTCAACTACTACCCACTACAAACACAACTGCCTAAAGTTTTCCCACAAGTTTACTCGTCGAGTGTTTTTACTTCCGAAAGTAATCACAATTTAATTCTGTTTTGAGTTACGGTATTCCGAGATAGATGATTATTTGAACTTTATATAAAATACCGCTTTTTTATCGATATTACTAGTTTGATATTTTCATGTATTAGCGACGGCTAATTCTAAAAATTAAGTTAAAAGAATTATAATTTTCTACCAGAATTTCGTGAAACAGCGCCACCTACACAGTTTGGGTGGTTTTATCATACACGCTGTGGACAATCGATAACATTAAGCATGTGATACGGATTCTGGTTTTACATTCTTTCCTCTGTTGATAGTAAAGATAAAGGGAAGATTGCACGAAGTGTTTCATTCAGTGGGAAGTGTTTGTGAATGAAAAACATTCATGACGCGTAACAAGTAACATTTGATTTCCTACACAAACAGGCCTCCCGCTAGTGTGACAGAAGCTAAAACGACTTGTTTCATATGAACTTGTATGTGGTAGCCGAAACGCTCATTCAAGTATAACTGGCAACGATTTTACTGTACTCTAGAATATGGTTTTACTCCAGAATACTGTGTTATCTTACTGTAGAATACGCTGTTATCTTGCTCTAGAATATGTGTTTACTCCAGAATACGCTGTTATCTTACTGTAGAATACGGTTTTACCACAGAATACGGTGTTATCTTAAGATAACACCGTATTATGGAGTAAAATCGTATTCTACAGTAAGATAACAGCGTATTCTGGAGTAAAAAACATATTCTAGAGCAAGATAACACCGTATTCTGGAGTAAAACCGTATTCTACATTAATATAACCCCGTATTCTGGAGTAAACACATATTCTAGAGCAAGATAACACCGTATTCTACAGTAATATAACACCGTATTATGGAGTAAAATCGTATTCTACAGTAAGATAACAGCGTATTCTGGAGTAAAAAACATATTCTAGAGCAAGATAACACCGTATTCTACAGTGCTCTAGAATATGTGTTTACTCCAGAATACGGGGTTATATTACTGTAGAATACGGTTTTACTCCAGAATACGGTGTTATCTTGCTCTAGAATATGGTTTTACTTCAGAATACGGTTTTATTCTACTACACAATAGGTTGTACTCAAGAATACAGTTTTATTAATTTTGAACAAATGATTAGAAAGAAAGTAGCCAACAGCACTCGCCGCCACAAGGGCTTTGTCCGGACTTTAGAACCAAATAGTCTAATTAATTGTCATTTTTAAAACAAATACACAGATGAAAGTGTGAAGCAGTTCAGTGGCATCACGTCTCGATCCTTAGACCCTTCAACCCTCAGCCCTAACCACTAAGACACAGCCGGGTTTTAAGAAGAGATAAGAGAAATTGATATTTTCACAAGAACGGCTTCCGTCTTTCTGTAAACATTGGACGATCTTGACTAATTACGAATAACTCATAAAACAAAATTAAAGAATCCGTACAACCCGGTCTACATTAAGCCAGTCTACATTCTTCCACAGAAGTTCGTAAACACAAATGAAACTTTCTTTCAGTTCCGTTTTCCCCCATAAACAAATCTTTATAGATTCCAGTAATAAGTCTTCTTCGTGCACGATGGTTAAATAAATTCGTTTACCTTCTTCTTTCTCGTATACCAGAACTTGAGCAGCTTCTGGAAATAACGAAGTTCTGTAAAAACAGTGATCCATTTTCAGTGGATTATTACTTGGAGACAATTTATTCTCTGTGAACGCGTATTCTCTAGATTTTATTTCGCAGTACATGGTTATTACAGCAGCAGTCGAGAAATAAGATTTAAATTAATTTCACGAATGATGTTGAATCTTTTACAGGCTACGGAAGCCTTCGTTGTGATCTGGAGTGTTGAAACTTCCATAAAGTCCTTTAAAGAAGAAACGCCACGAGTCTTCACACACAATACGCATGTGTATAGGAATTTTTCCACAGGATAAATTTGCAAACCTAAATCAAAGCAACAAAGAAGAAACATAAAAGCTTAGAAAAGAATAAATTTAAAAAGTTAGGAAATAAATAACATTCTCTCTCTAATCGCGAATCGTCAGGGGAGGGGGGGGGTGTTTTGCCTCTTTGGTTGTTTCTCTTCTTTCGGTAATTTATTTTCTGTCGGTGCCCCTGTCAGTTTTTAAGGCTTACATGCAATGAAGATGCAAAGAGAACGATGCATTGATAAAACTTCTTTCTCGTTGATTTGTATTCTCACTACAATTCGGGGTTCGAGCCCCTGCAATACATAGAGCGTAGCTTTGTGCTAAAAAAAAACGATAAATTTACCGCAAATTCTGCAACACGTTTTGGAAAAATGAAACACAGATCGCATCATCAGTTTCAGAATGTTTATTTGTCGTGTAGGCTGATTTTTTTTTCCGTTTGTATTTGTTAGTAACATTTTCAACAAGAGAGGTATATTATGGGAGGCATGGGTTAAGGCGGCAAAGTCGGAGATCCCAAGGTTCAGGATTGTCCACCACTAACGTAGAACTGCTGACTAGCTTGAGGACAGCCAATCAGAAGCACCCACGACAGCCCCAAGGTTCAGGATTGTCCACCACTAACTTAGAGCTGTTGAATAGCTGGAGGACAGCCAATCAGAAGCACCCACTATAGCCCCAAGGTTCAGGATTGTCCACCACTAACGTAGAACTGCTGACTAGCTGGAGGACAGCCAATCAGAAGCACCCACGATAGCCCCAAGGTTCAGGATTGTCCACCATTAACGTAGAATTGCTGACTAGCTGGAGGACAGCCAATCAGAAGCACCCACGATAGCGCCTCCACAGACGACAGTGTTCAGCGACATATCGAGTCTCGAACCTTGGAGTATATGACCCATAGCCTGGCATGCTAACCACTCTATATCATCTACCAGATACCAGCTGAATCTCAGTACGAAAAAAATAAAAGTTGACAATCAACCACTTTCAACGTGAACATGACCTTTAACCTATTATTGTGCGTTCAACTTGCGTGATAACAAGTAAAGAGATGATGTGGTTAAGTTTTGTATCTGTTAATATGACTGGCAGAAAACAAGTTTTCTATACCTATAGGCTCTATGATTGGCAGGAGACAAGTTTCCTATACCTATAGGCTCTATGATTGGAAGAAAACAGGTTTCCTATACTTATAGGCTCTATGATTGGAAGAAGACAAGTTTCCTACATCTATAGACTCTATGATTGGCAGGAGACAAGTTTCCTACATCTATAGACTCTATGATTGGAAGAAAACAGGTTTCCTATACTTATAGGCTCTATGATTGGAAGAAGACAAGTTTCCTACATCTATAGGCTCTATGATTGGCAGGAGACAAGTTTCCTATACCTATAGGCTCTATGATTGGAAGAAAACAGGTTCCCTACATCTATAGGCTCTATGATTGGAAGAAAACAGGTTTCCTATACTTATAGACTCTATGATTGGAAGAAAACAAGTTTCCTATACCTATAGACTCTATGATTGGAAGAAAACAGGTTTCCTACATCTATAGGCTCTATGATTGGAAGAAAACAAGTTTCCTATACCTATAGGCTCTATGATTGGAAGAAAACAGGTTTCCTACATCTATAGGCTCTATGATTGGAAGAAA
>NW_013673850.1:16408-17971 GCF_000517525.1 Limulus polyphemus
GTTTCCTATACCTATAGACTCTATGATTGGAAGAAGACAAGTTTCCTATACCTATAGACTCTATGATTGGAAGAAGACAAGTTTCCTATACCTATAGGCTCTATGATTGGAAGAAGACAAGTTTCCTATACCTATAGACTCTATGATTGGAAGAAGACAAGTTTCCTATACCTATAGGCTCTATGATTGGAAGAAGACAAGTTTCCTATACCTATAGACTCTATGATTGGAAGAAGACAAGTTTCCTATACCTATAGGCTCTATGATTGGAAGAAAACAGGTTTCCTACATTTATAGACTCTATGAATGGCAGGAGACAAGTTTCCTATACCTATAGGCTCTATGATTGGAAGAAGACAGATTTCCTATACCTATAGGCTCTATGAATGGCAGGAGACAAGTTTCCTATATCTATAGGCTCTTTGTTGCTTTGACGATCAGTAATCCAACCGCGGGTATTATCGGAAGCTTGGGTTCCCGACACCATAGAGCTGGATCTCCCGTCAGGTTGTTGCTGTTATTAGGCACAAAGATACACAAAGGGTTATCTATGCTTTGTCCAACACGGGTATCGAAACCCGGTTTCTAGCTTCCCCTTCAGAACGCTGTGCTGCTGTCTTGATAACTAACAAGTTTGTAGTAGTCTTTATTGACAGTTTATATTTACTAACAACGTTGATAGTCATAAAGAGATATGCGTAGTCTAGTGGTTCGTATGTCGGGCCGAGGATCAAAGATCCAAGGTTTGAGACAGCGGGATGTTTTATGAAATCTAGAGTTAATCCCATTTATTCCTTCAAATCTCTCGTGGACAGCAGTTCAATATTAGGGCCAGCTATATACTTGTATACTAGATGGACAAGGTTGTATTACTATACACTCTGCTAATTCTAGAAAATCTTTAAAAGCTATAAATATATAGAGGATACGGTGTTAAAGAACATAATAGGCCTAACACTAATATCTTATGATGAGTATATTTCATAATAATCTGGCTTCGCCAACTTGGAAAAGGCGTTCACACCATAACAATTATTGTTATACAAAATGTTCTTCAATAATATCCGAGTTATCATTGTTTAAAAGACGTATTAAATACAATATGCTGGTTCTGTTGTTATGACTTCCAGAATGTTATGGTTTTATTCTATGCTTTGGATGATATAGTTTTTCAGTATGGTGCTTTGTTTTTCACTCCCCGTTACCTCAAAATATATATATCGCTCGGCATTTTTGGGGGCTAGGGTACGTCATAAGAGTGACGGTCAAATCCCACTATCCGTTCAGACTAGAATAGTCCAAGAAATGGGGGCGATGCTGGGACTAACTTACATTCCCTCTAAGTCTATATGTTTCAAATTAGGGACGGCAGGCGCAAGTAGCAGTCGCGTAGCTTTGCGTGAATTTCGAAAAACACACAAACACATTTTCAGAGAAACAGCAACACGAGATGTATACCACATGACTAACCCCACCCCTCCAGTAGCACCAGCAACACGAGATGTATACCACATGACTAACCCCACCCCTCCAGTAGCACCAGCAACACGAGATGTATACCAC
>NW_013673850.1:18878-27944 GCF_000517525.1 Limulus polyphemus
CGAGATGTATGCCACATGACTAACCCCCTCCAGTGACACCAGCAACACGAGATGTATACCAAATGACTAACCTCCTCCAGTGGCTCCAGAAACACGAGATGTATACCACATGACTAACCCCACCCCTTCAGTAGCACCAGCAACACGAGATGTATACCACATGACTAACTCCACCCCTTCAGTAGCACCAGCAACACGAGATGTATACCACATGACTAACCCCCCTCCAGTGGCACCAGAAACACGAAATGTATACCACATGACTAACCCCCCTCCAGTAACACAGCGGTATGTCTGCGGACTTACAACGCTAGAAACCGGGTTTCGATACCCGTAGTGGACAGAGCACAGATAGCACATTGTGTAGCTTTGTGCTTAACTTCGAACAAACAAACAAACAGTTACCTGATTATCAAAGACGAGATTTTATCCCCATCTATCGGCCATTTCAATAAGCTTTTTAACGTTTTTCATAAATATGTGTGTGTGTGTATTCAGTACTTTAATAAAAGTTACTTCAATGATGACTTGATGTTTCTGTCTCTCACCAGCCTTTGAAACAACTTAGAGTAACTAGCGCATGCGTGTTGGATAAGATAACTGGTTCCTTAAGGTCATTCATATAACTGACAGTTTATTTTAACAACCTTGATTTAAATATGTAGGGTAATTGCCTTTCCACAAATAGATATATATTATTCGAGAAATTAATTTGTTAATCAGGTATGTATCAAAGAGATAGACAAATGTGGAAACCATTACATAATTAATGACGATTGTACACGTGTGGCGCCCTCTCTAGTAGTAATCTGTTATCTCTAGGAGAAAGAATATACAATTCAAAATATATGTCATTAATATCAATATAGAAGAAAGAAAAGAAGTACATTATGATATTTTCATCAGATAAATCTAGACAATAAAAAACGTTTCTTTATCAATGTTTTGATTAACTAGGTCAGGTATTGATAAAGGAATGTCCTCCAAGGAACATATGTCCTAACCATCTGGCCATGCCGGGCCCTTCGTGAAAAACTTAACTGTTTTTGTCCAAAACAAGTTTTTACAATACTTTCTTACTAAAGATTCTGTCTGACAAAATATTGTAATCTACTTCCAATCAGCTGCTGCCCGCCGAGAAGGTGGGGAGGTCGGGTATACTTCCCTGGGGCTCGCTGCCCACCAAGGAACATACCAAATCGGTACAGAACGTTTAACAACGCCTTCAATCTTATTGTGCGGGTATGCAGAAACGTTCCAAAAATTGTTCTGAGGGGAGAAGACATATATATATCAGTTCTTCGTTGAAAGTTTGTTGTTGAGCGCATAGCTACACAACGGGCTCATGGGCGTCCGCAGGGGGAGGGTGGGGCAAGTGGGGGAACTGTCCCCCCCTGGAAAATGAGAAACGCAATTCTTTCTTTTATGCATTCAGCATATGTATATTAATTTGTTTTTTTTATTCAATACACAATTTGTCCCCCCCCCCCCGGGAAAAATTTCTGCTGACGCCCATGAACAGGCTATCTGTGCTGTGCCCACCACGAGTATAAGGAGTGTTTAAAGATGGTTATTATTCCAACAGCTACTGGGAACTGGAACAGAAAATATTTTATTGGAGAACTACTTTGTTGTTGATCTGTTGACATTAAACTAAAAAAGAAATGACATTGAAACTGAACAAGAAAAATCGGACTTGCATCTGTGTTAAATATTACTTGAATTAAAAGTATTGTATCCATCTGTAAAATCGGACTTGCATCTGTGTTAAATATTACTTGAATTAAAAGTATTGTATTCATCTGTTGCTCTTTCTAAATATCTTTTTTTTTTCTAACCCTGCAACTCATCTTTTATCTTCATTTTTTTCTTTTTATGTAATTTTGACCGCCAAACGATTCTTAGAAATTATACATTCCTACATAATATCAATATTCCTTGCAGGAAGGCTGTACAAGAGCTATCTTTGTTTTGTTTTTTATTGTCATACTGAATCTAGCCTATTATATTTAGGGAAGGGTATGGTAAGACGGCCACCTTAACTTTTAATGCGGGTTTCAGCAATCAAGATGAATGTACTGACAAAGCAAAATGTTTTAAAATGTTTTTTTTTAGAGTAAAGCCACATTTGTCTATCCGCAGTGTCCACCGCAGGGAATCAAACCCCGAATTTTAGCGTTGAAAGACGTAGACTCATCACTGTCTCATCATTTTTTAATGAATCCTGTTTTATTAAAAAGATATTTTCTAATTAAAAATAAAGATTGGGTATAAAAGTTTACAGATATTGAAAAAAATTGCACTTGTTATAGTTGGATAAAACGGATTTCCAATATGGGTGTGGGTCGTTTTACCTATATGGTTGGATAAAATAGACTTCCAATATGAAAAAAAAAGATGGATCTTTCCTAACTCGTTACAACTGAAATTTAAGTTAAGTGTTTCATTTGGCAACCGTGGTTAAATTACTCAAATCATCATTTAAATACTTTTAGCAGAGATCAGAAAGATCGTACGTCATGCGCAAATTGCCCATTATCTGTAAAGACGGCGCAGATGAACATGGGTACTTACCTTAAATCAAAGCTTTTCAATGATAAACAATTGAAGTAATGATTTAATCATTCACATTCCCGACCTTCCACCAATGCGTTTATGCACGGGGTCACGTGAACTATAGTTACATATATTCACTCTAGATAGCAGCACGTCTTAACTGATGATATACAGGGGTGGCCGTTCTATCGTCTTACTTCACTTTCCCTCATCATCTTTCGCTACTACAGTGTCATTTGGATCGGTCAAATACGACAACAACGTGTCGTTATAATCCGTAAGCCTAAAGCACTTGTTATTAGTAGATTCATTTTCTCGGATTTTAATTTTGCTTTAAATGTTTATATAAACGTGGGAAATGCTCCTTTTTTCCAGGTAACATCTCTGTGTTTTTTTACTTTTTTTTTGTGCTATTCTTTGAATATCCCGGTTTTTAGTCTCCTGAAATTTATTTGCTGTATTTCACTCCCGTTATAATGTACTGAAATAATTCATCCTGATTATGTTAATGAAGCATCAAAAGCTCGTGCCTGCGTGTAGCGGGGGGATAAGTTGTGGGAAAAGCAAAGCAATATGTTTTGAATATACTAAACTAGATAAAATCTACAGCCTTCCTAGTCAGAGAAATGCCCCCCTCCCCCAGTGGCACAGCGGTATTTTTGCGGACTTACAACGCTAGAATCCGGGTTTCGATACCCGTGGTGGGCAGAGCACAGATAGTCCATTGTGTAGCTTTGTGCTTAATTAAAACAAACAAACAAGGTAGAGAAATGTAGCTTGGATATAACGAGTACGTAGAAAATTCGAGAAACAAAGAAACTCCAAGTTTCGATATTTCTGCGGCTGATGGAGCGCTACTAGTGTGGATTATGTCGTCTAAGTAATAAAAATTAACATAATATAAGAAACACTACTGACCTGAGCAAAGAAAGAAATATGAGGGAAATAATTGGGAAATTCGAGGTACCTTGTTGAGTTAGTGAGAAAATTTTATATGAAAGCATGTTCGAATTATTCGCTTCTCCCTTCTTTCGTTAAAGTTAAAAACTGATTTCAGTAGCTGATCTTAACCTATAGATGGCAGCATAGTCGCCAATTTTTGACGAGTTTCTTAAGGACTTGGATCATAATCGAACACAAAGTCAATGAATAAAAACAAAAGTGTGAAAGGGGGTTTACTATCTTGACCAGGGGTGTATAGTGCTACCGGACCGCCGCTGTGACACCTGAAATTAAGGATGAGTCCCGGCAAATTTAAAAATAAACAAATGTGTATATAAAAATTTGCACATGGCTTGGTTGCTAGGGCGCTCGTCTCGTAACCTGTGGGTCGCGGGTTCGAATCCCTCTCACCGATCATGCTCGCTCTTTCAGTCGTTATGGAATATTTACAGCAATCAGTGATGGCAAGTTTACAATCCAGTCCAAACATGGTGGGAATTTAGGTTCAAATAACCAGGGCGCTCAGAAACTTCAAATAACCAGGGGCGGTCAGAAATTTAAAATAACTAGGGGTGGTCAGAAACTTAAAATAACCAGGGGCGGTCAGAAACTTCGGTTCTTACTGCAGCTAAGTCAAACTTTATTTTGTATGAGTTATCAATTATGGGTTCTTTCAATTACGACCGCGTTGGTATTTAAACCAAACTGTAATATTCCTCGTGCATTCTGAATATTTTACGTAAAGACGTTTGATGACGATACTTACAAAAAGAATCATTATTGCAGACTCTTAATGAAAACGGAAAGACTGTGAAGCTGACTTTGTGTACAACAATTCTCAATTGATTTATCTGAGCGGATAAATACTTTTCTCAATTCGTTCAAAATGTCCTCTTCTTGATTAAACTATTTTTCGGCCCTTTTAATATTAACTTACTAAATGAAAGTATGTTATTTGGCTTCCTCGGGGATTTTTTTTTTTTAAACCGATGTATGACGTCCAAACTTTTATTATCTCAGAACTTTTACGACTTCGTAATCCAAACCAGAAACATTTACTGTTAAACTAAAGTACCTAATCGCTTCGGCCTCCTTCAGTGGCTCAACGGTTAGCCATAAGGCTTATAACGCTAAAAGCTAGGTTTCGATACTCGTGGTGGGCACAGCACATATAGCCCATTATGTAGCTTTGTGCTCAACAGTGAACAAAAAAAAAAGAAACGCATCGTTACTGACAGAATATAAAACAAATTCTCTTAAATCTAATAAGTAACAACAGTTAAATAAATAAAGTCTCTTAAATCTAATAAGTAACAACAGTTAAATAAACAAAGTCTCTTAAATCTAATAAATAACAACAGTTAAATAAACAAAGTCTCTTAAATCAAATAAATAACAACAGTTAAATAAATAAAGTCTCTTAAATCTAATGAGGAATAATAGTTAAAACAATGCAAAAAACGAATAAATAACAACAGTTAAATAAACAAAGAGATTTAAGAGACTTTGTTTATTTAACTGTTGTTATTTATTAGATTTAAGAGACTTTGTTTATTTAACTGTTGTTATTTATTTGATTTAAGAGACTGTTTATCTTAACTGTTGTTATTTATTAGATTTAAGAGATTTTGTTTATTTAACTGTTGTTATTTATTAGATTTAAGAGACTTTGTTTATTTAACTGTTGTTATTTATTTGATTTAAGATGTTTTTGCTTTAACGTAGGCTTCTTTTCCAATTTCGCTCTGCATTCGATTTAAGATTTCGCCTTTATTAACTGTTTCTTTTTATTCGACTTAAGACTTTGCCTTAATAAAACTGATACTCTTCACTAGTTTCAAGCCTTTGCCTTTTTCAAACCGTTCTATTCCATTCGATTTAAGACTTCTGAAGCTAACTATTCAGAGTTTTCTTTTACTTATTTATGTTTTCGTCTATTGTGTCTAAATAGAAATAAACAGGTATATAATACAGCTACGATATTTCAAGTTGAGTCTCGTACAAAAACAGGATAGACGTCCTGTTTCATTTGATTCTTGTGACAAGCGTTTGATAGCATAATATCATTTTTGTTACAGTTGAACGACATCTATCGTTAACCTTCGTTAGCTTATCAAAATATTCGACCAAATTGTTTTAATTTTTTCCTGTAATTTTTTATTTTAGTATTTTCATGGAGTGCTAGTAAGGAGAATTTAAATTGTTGTTTTACGTTAAGCCTGAGGTATAATTACCTTAATTTGATAATACGTATATTAGGAGGTTTTGGTTTGTTAGTATTAGTCTCCAGCTTATTTGCTGTTCCTTTAAGAGGGCCAAATTCCTTTTTAAGAATAAGATATTTCTGAACCTATTTTTAAATATATTTTTTCATCTAGTCAAAAAAATCAGGTTAAGTGTTGTTGTTGTTTTTTCTCCTAAGTACGCCTGTACGTATACACATACACAAAAAAAGAAATCGTTGACGTTGATATGATTTTATGTATGAATTTGTTTTTCGTAGGGATTGAAACCAACAGATGACAGCACCATCAATATTACAGAAGATAGTGATAACATTAATACTGTTTTTCTAAGGGGAAAATATGTATAAAAAATGCTAATTGTGCTGTGTTCAATATGAATATTGAAACCCGATAGAGGAGGAGAAAAAAAAAGATAGTTGCTTCGTTATTAAGAAAATACAAACAAACGACACGTGAAAATTTGTTGGAAACAAGTACGCAAAATTTTGTATACCAAATTTTGAGCACCAATTTACACGTTAACATCTATTTCTCAAGTAAGTCAGTTAAGTTACTTCTCCCTCCCCCTAGGTTCAGCGGTAAGTCTCGGGGCTAACAACACTAAAATTGGGTTTCGATACCTGCAGTGGGCAGAGCACGGACGTGTCGTTGTATAGCTTTGTGTTTAACAATAAACAAAACAAACAAGTTAAATCAAAATGTTTGTTAAGCCTAATAAAAATGGAGTTGATGATAATAATAGTATTTAGTGTTCTTGTTGGATTTATAGCACATAGCAACAAAATGGGCTATATGCCCTCTGTCCACCACAGGAAACTGAACACCGGATCTTATCATTGTATCGCTGATTCTCTGGGGAGGATACAATGGTATTTATAAAATGGTTGTTCAATTTATGCCAGTTGTTAAAACTAGTTACTTTTAAATGTCATGGTCAAACCTCAACAAGACTATCACACCACGAGTTATGTTTGTCTTGGTACATTTTTACTTGATATTCTAGTGGTTTTAAACCACCGATAGCCTATTATGTTGCTTTATGCTTTTCAAGAAACAAAAGCATAAACTAAAATTTACGGACGACATAATAATTTAATGTCATCTATGAGCAAAATAGTTAACTATAGCTATTTATTTTCAGTGAACCTCATACAAAAGTCTTAGGTACTTATGATCTTGAAATGTTGCTCAAATGTCTAAAATTATTACTTAAGTATCTTGAATCATTTCTTCAGTTTAGTAGTGTGCATAAGGAATGGGTGTATTTAATCTAGGGGCTGTTAAATGGGTGTATTTAATCTAGGGGCTGTTAAATGGGTGAATTTAATCCAGGGGCTGTTAAATTGGGTGTATTTAATCTATGGCTGTTAAAATGGCTGTATTCAATCCAGGGGCTGTTAAATTGGGTGTATTTAATCTATGGCTGTTAAAATGGCTGTATTTAATCTAGGGGCTGTTAAATGGTGAATTTAATCTAGGGGCTGTTAAATGGGTGTATTTAATCTAGGGGCTGTTAAAATGGCTGTATTTAATCTAGGGGCTGTTACATTGGGTGTATTTAATCTAGGGGCTGTTAAACTGGCTGTATTTAATCTAGGGGCTGTTAAAATCGGTGTATCTGATCTAGGGGCTGTTTAAATGGCTGTATTTAATCTAGGTGCTGTCAAGATAGGTGTATCTAATCTAAGGGCTGTTCAAATGGCCGTATTTAATCTAGGGGCTGTTAAAATGGGTGTATCTAATCTAGGGGCTGTTAAAATGGCTGTATTTTTTTTTTCTAGTACAGATCTCATTCGCACATAGACATAAAAGGACTAATGTACAATGTTTTTCTGTACACGAGTGAATGAGTTGAAGCATTTTGTTTTGTATGCCGGTGTTTTTGATTTATTTTGAAAATTATGTCCGATCTGTTCCATCACTTCATTCGGGTCATAATTAAGTTTAATTCGCTTAATCATTTTTTTGACAAACGCTATTCAACCTGTCAGTTCCAAGTAAAGTTGAAATAAGATAATACATAAACGTCCAGCCTTCTTCGTGTTTTCTCTATTTCTATTTTATTTTTCCCGAAAAAAAGAAGCCAGTCGACTTAAGTAAAGGTTAAATACAGGTTAAGTTTCCAACATTCCATTTGATTGTCACGTTAACTTTCTTCCAGGGTTAATAACTCCTCAGTACAGGTTAAGTTTTCCAACATTCCATTTGATTGTCACGTTAAACTTTATCTGAGGATTAGAAACTCCTCAGTACAGGTTAAGTTTTTTATTATTTCACTGAGCCAAGACTGTAAATTTCCCTTTAAAATTACTTTTGGTTTGAAGTCCTGATAATTAGTATGTTATGTATAATATAAACTTTTTTAAAGAAGCATTGAACTTCCATCCTTGCCGTGGTATATCTCTGTTTATCTAGTGTAACCCGAGTGGTATATCTCTGTTTATCTAGTGTAACCCGAGTGGTATATCTCTGTTTATCTTGTGTAACCCGAGTGGTATATCTCTGTTTATCTAGTATAACCCGAGTGATGTATCTCTGTTTATCTAGTGTAACCCGAGTGGTGTATCTCTGTTTATCTAGTGTAACCCGAGTGGTATATCTCTGTTTATCTAGTGTAACCCGAGTGGTATATCTCTGTTTATCTAGTAACCCGAGTGGTATATCTCTGTTTATCTAATGTAACCCGAGTGGTATATCTCTGTTTATCTAATGTAACCCGAGTGGTATATCTCTGTTTATCTAATGTAACCCGAGTGGTATATCTCTGTTTATCTAATGTAACCCGAGTGGTATATCTCTGTTTATCTAATGTAACCCGAGTTGGCAGCAGAGACTCAAGATTCTTGTCTCTGCGACACAAGTAAACAATTCTGTTAACACAGTTTTCAGTCTATGACGACGAATTATTTTTTAAACTGATGAATAATTAATATGAAAATGAAATACTGGGTTTTAAAGAGTTCAAGGTTATTTTCATTTTGCAAAACATATTCCACGGAAGGGTTACAGGTTATGTAACTCATGTGTTCTAATGGACCATTATTATAAGATTGATAATATATACTAAACACGAGGTCACATTGAACTATATTGATTTTTTTTTAAACTTACTAGAACTGAAGGTTAAACCTACACCAGCTGCTTAAAATACTTGGTCTAAACCTATAGAGGTTGCTTGGTTTCAGCTGGCAGGTAACAAGACCCACTTTACTACAGCTAGTCCGTTCCTTCAACTGGCAGGTAACAAGACCCACTTTACCACAGCTAGTCTGTTTCTTCAACTGGCAGGTAACAAGACCCACTTTACCACAGCTAGTCTGTT
>NW_013673850.1:28899-35228 GCF_000517525.1 Limulus polyphemus
TAAACTTTGTTAACAACTGTAATATTTCACTTCAATAACCATTTAAACTTTGTTAACAACTGTAATCTTTCACTTCAAGAAACATTTAAACTTTGTTAACAACTGTAATCTTTCACTCAATAACCATTCAAACTTTGTTAACAACTGTAATATTTCACTTCAATAACATTTAAACTTTGTTAACAACTGTAATCTTTCACTTCAAGAAACATTTAAACTTTGTTAACAACTGTAATCTTTCACTTCAAGAAACATTTACACATTGTTAACAACTGTAATCTTTCACTTCAAGAAACATTTAAACTTTATTAACAACTGTAATCTTTCACTTCAATAACCGTTTAAACTTTGTTAACAACTGTAATCTTTCACTTCAATAACCATTTAAACTTTGTTAATAACTGTAATCTTTCACTTCAAGAAACATTTACACATTGTTAACAACTGTAATCTTTCACTTCAATAACCGTTTAAACTTTGTTAACAACTGTAATCTTTCACTTCAATAACCATTTAAACTTTGTTAACAACTGTAATCTTTCACTTCAATAACCATTTACACTTTGTTAACAAATGTAATCTTTCACTTCAATAATAGCATCTGAATCAAGCTGTCTGACTCTAATGAATCAAGTTAAGAAAAATTATAAAAAAATCACCTCGCCTTATTGTTGCAGAGAAAGCTTACGTGTTTGTTTGTTTATTTTATTGTTAATATACAATGGGCTACCTCTGCTAGTCAACACCACTCACCGCCAACTCTTGGGTAACTCTTTTACCAACGAATAGTGGAATTGAACGACACATAATAACGCCCCCACGGCTGAGAGGACGAGCATGTTTGGTGGAACGGGGATTCGAAACCGCAACCCTCAGATTGCGAGTCCGGCGTCCTAACCACCTGGCCATGCTCTTCCCACCACGGGTATCGAAACCCGATTTCTATCAGCATAATCCGCAGACATACCGCTGTGCCACTGGAGGGGGGGGCAATAGCCATCAGACTCCCTTCTTTTTCCTTTTGATTTACATCTTTTATTTGCATTTTCATTTCGACGCGACGTATTTTAAACCAAAGTCTAACAAATCAGTACACTTGTTCTTCTACTTACTAGATCATTGAATCTCTAGTTATCGTAGAGATAATTATAGTGAAAGATTACAGCTGTTAACAAAGTTTAAACGGTTATTGAAGTGAAAGATTACAGTTATTAACAAAGTTTAAATGGAACAGTTGTTTTCGTGTAATTGTTCTAACAATTGTTTTCGTGTCATTGTTCTAACAATTGTTTTTGTGTAATTGTTCTAACAGTTGTTTTTGTGTAATTGTTCTAACAGTTGTTTTCGTGTACTTGTTGTAACAGTTGTTTTCGTGTACTTGTTCTAACAATTGTTTTCGTGTAATTGTTCTAACAATTGTTTTCGTGTAATTGTTCTAACAATTGTTTTCGTGTAATTGTTTTAACAGTTGTTTTCGTGTAATTGTTTTAACAGTTGTTTTCGTATACAGGGCCAACAGCTATCGACTCATTTATCTGACCGAACAATTCTACCCAGGAAAACCAGAGTTTTCAAATATTGTGTAAGTCCAACATTTTGATTTATTATTACTTTCTTAAGTCAATTTTGTAAAAGTTAGTCTGAAATTTAAAAGACCACGAAATTATTCTTTGTTTTATAAATCGTAATTTACGTCACGTTACGAATATTTTTTTCTTACAGTAGGCTTGTAGTTCTAATTCATAATTCTAGAAATGCGGAATGCAGATTTAATGTTGACTGGGATCTCACATGAAATAAAAAACACCTAATAGATGTTGTACTTTGTTTACTAAAAGAACATGATAACATTTCTCATTTAAAACCTAACTGCAAAAGTCATTCTTACTTCAAACATTTTGAGCGCCCCCTATACTTATTTTTATCGTGAAATGTTTTACCAATCAACAGACGAGTAATCTTATTAAAAAATTAAGAATCACATTACTGACAGAAGAAAAGACAGAAGTATTGCTTTCTCTTTGGAAATCACATGTGTAGGGTTGAGAATACAACAAACTTACCATTCCATAAATTCTGGGTTCGACATCGCTTCTAGTGCCGAAGTTTCTGTTCAAGCTTCTTCCAAACCTAAGCAGATTAAAAGTAAACTAAATGTTAGTCTAAGAACGTATGAATAAAAGCAAAGCAGAATATGCCAACCACGCTATATCTGCCATATCCAGGGCTGACGAGGCCTTTCGCACAATTCCAGAGATCGTCTGGCCAGCTGGGATACGCTACTTATACAAAACATTCAAGTTTAAAAGTATAGTTTTTTAGAAAATCTGGCAATTTAATCATCGTTTTCAGAAATACAAGATAAACGTAAGTTGTTCTACACGCGTTCTATCCACATTTGTTATTGTTTAAACCTATGTACATCTACAATATTTACATTCGATAATTGTTCTAACAATTGTTTTCGTGTAATTGTTCTAACAATTGTTTTCGTGTAATTGTTTTAACAGTTGTTTTCGTGTAATTGTTCTTTAACAGTTGTTTTCGTGTAATTGTTCTAACAGTTGTTTTCGTGTACTGGAGGACACAGTAAGTCAGTTATATTAATTCTGTATGTTACAATGTTACCCAGGTTTGGTTTACTTTATTATAAATCTCTTGATGTTTCAAAAAATTCCATATAAGACTTTGCATGCTTAATCTTGTGTTTTTATTTAACCTGTGTAAAGTGATCTCCTAGTTAAAACTACTTTAAGTTGTATATTGCTCTAACAATTGTTTTCGTGTAATTGTTCTAACAGTTGTTTTCGTGTAATTGTTAAAAATGGATTAAATGTCAACCAAATGTCGCTATAATATAAACTGTCTCATTGTGTCCTCCAGTACTATTAGCTCGAGTTGCTACAATGTTGATTTTTTTTTTTTTACTTTGAAGCTTTTCTTTAAAATTTCAATCCAGTAACACTTAGAACAGAAATATTTGAGATCTCTATTCCATTATGGAGCGTATTTGGAAGTCAAAATAATTACATTATCCATATGCAAATCCAATAATTATTCGCACACATCACAATCTTATTGAAAGGGAAAGCTATCTTACCTTATTTTGATAAAAAAATATCTCGTATATTGTTTTATTCTACTAATGTATCGAAGCATGTCTAACTGGATTTTAAAAATCTGCTCTAATCTTCAGAGGGCGCGTAATAAGATTAAACCTTGAGATAGGAACTTACTGAGTAAAGATTTTGATGTCAGCAAGTACTTGCGATGTTGTCCTAATCTTGTTCATTTCGAAAACCTTGTTTATTTCTCTTGATGGAGTAGTTGTGACGGAAAATAAGTTTGTTTGTTTTTGAATTTCGCGCAAAGCTACACGAGGGCTATCTGCGCTAGCCGTCCCTGATTTAGCAGTGTGAGACTAGAGTGAAGGTAGCTAGTCATCACCACCCACCGCCAACTCTTGGGCTACTCTTTTACCAACGAATAGTGGGGTTGACCGTCACATTATAACGCCCCCATGGCTGAAAGGGCGAGCATGTTTGGTGTGACGGTGATTCGAACCCGCGACTCTCAGAATGCGAGTCGAGCGCCCTAACGGAAAATAAGATTATTAAAACTACCCCGAATATGTAATTCTGTATTCCACGTACTTCTAGTAATAGACTACTAGAGAGGCGCCACCTAGTCAATACCACCCACCGCCCACTATTGGGCTACCTTTTAACAACAAATAGTTGGATTGACGGTTATGTTATAAAGTCGCTACGGCTCAAAAGGCTAGCATGTTCGGTGATAGGATTCGGACCCGCAGGTCGCGAGTCGAGCACCCTAACCACCAGGCCACGCCGGGCCTCCTTTATTTTAAAGCACAAAAATATATATTAAAAGTATTCGCACAGGGTAACTTTGATATTAAACCTTTTTTGTATATACATAAAACAATCCTCGTTGTAGTTGCTGTGTGCTTAATAATAAACAAGTCAACAAATACATCTTTGAAAACCAACAATGATTGTGTATATACATAAAACAATCCTCGTTGTTTACAGTGCAAATCAAAGTCAAAATGGAATGACCCTGAGCAAAAGTAGCCTTGCCTTGGGAAAACTTTTCATCAACATCTTCAAAGTTTCATTGCGTTTACCAAAGCAACAGTTCGAACCTTAACATGTGTAAAGTTTTACATGAGAGATTAACCTATTGGATTTTGCCTTGTTCAAAAGGAAGAAACTCAACAATATGTCGTTTAATGCTTCTAATTTATTCAATGTTATACATTCCAAGTATGGTTCCTAGTTGCTATGGTACCCAGTTCTTCTAAGCAGTTAACAAAAAGTGACAGCAAGTTTTGAAAATAATTCTGGACCAAAGTAAACTAATTCGAAAAACTATCTAATAATCTTCTCAAAACTTCTCATTAATTATCGGCGGATCTCGTCAGATGGGTCAGAGAGCTGGAAGAAAGAATATTTAATATAATTATTGGAAACACACAAGAAACAAATATTGTACATCTTATACTTAAACTACATACTCGGCTTGATAAGGTTCAACAATGTTATAGAACACCCCAATAATGCCACAAAAGGCTTCATTCTTCATACCAAACACTCACTAAGACTTGGTCTATTGTTGCTAATAATGTTTACTCTTCAACATTGTTATAACGCCGCTGTCAAAAATCCATTGTTTGCCATTTTTATAATGTTGCTATTAATATTATATAGTTGAATGTTTTTATCATTTGATATAGGATACTAAATGATAAGTTAAAATAGATCCAGAAAACTCCATAAATATTCATAAACATTACTATTTTAAGAAGCATAAGCGTATTTCTATGGTTTGCTGACCCGAGATGATCCTTGAATAGCAGAAATCGCAGTCCAGAGTAAGCAGATTATATTTTCAATTTTAACCATGATAAAAAATAAGAAAATCTGAAAGATAATTACGTTTCTGGTGCTTGACGTTGTTCTGTTGGTATTTCAGTGTTCGGTGTTTCTGTAATGGAGTTATCAAGACTCTAGTGTTTGACATTTTTCTATACGCTCTGTGGTATTCTCATCAAAATGAGTGTATTAACGAAAGGCGACACCATTACGACAATACTTAAAGCAGACGTATGTTATATTATTTATTTATTTATCATCAACTTCGTTCACAATATTGAGTATACTATTCAACATAACGAATATCCATGATTTCTATTTTAGTTTCTTGTTTATTATTATAAATATTGGTTTACATTGTTAGCTTAATATAGGTATTTAAGACTAACCTAAATATTTTAAGCTAGTCGAAGCTTGTGAGATATTATTGGGATTACGTCCGAAAGTATCGTTAACAGCGAGGACACCTGAATGATGAAATAAAACATTTTAACCATCATGAGTGTAAAGTACGTTTAATTAGCTATACTGATGGTCATCTTCATTTTAATTTCATCAGTTGTATAGCTTACTCTTATAGGAAGTTATTATTATTATTAATAGTTGTCAAACATTAGTGATGCTCTCCAGTGGCACAACGGTATGTCTGCGGATTTACAACGCTAGAAACCGCTAGCACAGATAGCCCATTATATAACTTTGTGCTTAACTTCAAACAAACAAACATCAGTGACACCTGGTGGTACATTTCTTTGGTCGTTAACTGTTTGATAAATTAAAATATGAAAGGTAAAAATAATAAAAAAAAGTTTTAGATGCGACATTATCAAAGCCAGTAAACGTATATGATTGTCTGTTGGTTCACCTTACGTGCACCATTAAATAAACGACCACATCAGAGACTCCTATGGTCGAGAATAGCCGTGCAAGTCGGCAGCACTCGGAAACTTTGTTAGTTCAGGCTCACGAAAGTGGTAAATGTTTAGTTTTGAAACTTATGACGAGCTCACCATAAACACAAAGACGCAGCCCAAGATTTAAAACTCTGAAAGTTTTTCATATTAAGTTATAAACGCTAACTATCAAAGCCACTCTCTAACCAATGAACGAAGACTGATACTGATCCATGAAAAGTGTTTTTACTTTCTTGTCTTAGTTCTAATGTTATGATAAACTTCTTAACAACATTTCATCAAAGGTTGGCTCTTCCCCCTCCCCCAGTAATCCAGCGGTAAGTCTCACAGCTTTCAACGTTAAAGTTTAGGTTTCGATACCCTCGTTCGTCAGAACACAGATAGTCCGTTGTGTTGCTGTGTGCTTGATAATAAACAAGTCAACAAATACATCTTTGAAAACCAAAAATAATTAGAATGGTTGTCATGACATCTAGGACACTCTGTGCACTTTTGATTGGATCTAACGTTCTGGCACGAC
>NW_013673851.1:0-20824 GCF_000517525.1 Limulus polyphemus
GGAAATGCTGCTAATTTACATTTATATAGAAATTTTCAATGATGCTATTAATGTTTGAAAACAAATCTCGCAGAAATATGTTTTACATTTGTATTTTGTTTTGCATAATGTGGAATAATTATTATCAGTGCCATTAAGTAGTACGTGAAATGAACATTTTTTCTTGTAGCGTCATCTATTTAATGCAACTTGCATTAATTACAGCGCATACATTACTATTCCAATAACATTGTACGATTATAATAAAAATAGAGCTAATTGTAAGCTAAATAACTGAATGAAGGAGAAATAATGCGCGGAAATAACAACAATAACCAGAAAAAACTAAAATAATAAATGAAATGAAGAATTACTAAATTTAATATTTCTTATAAAAATTAACTATTTTCTTACTCCCAGAGCAAGCTATGTACTTAGAACGAAATTAAAAATCAACCTGGTAATCGGTATAAGCATTAAATATAATTTTCTCACGTTACTACTTATAAGGTTGCCCTCGCTGATATCGATATTTTCGGCCATAATTCTAACATTACTGTCACTAGAACAAACAGCACAACCAAGAAACTATATAAAAAATGTGAGTTTGTCTTTGTTAAATTTCGTAAAGAGCTATTCTAGGTCCATCTGCTCTAGCCATCCCCAATTTTTAAAATGATAAACTAGAGGGAAAGAAGATAGTCAAAGTCTCCCACCGTCAACTCTTGGGATAATCTTTACCAACGATTAATGGAATTGACCGTCACATTATAGCGCCCCGCACAACTGAGAGTGCATGTAATGTAGTAAAACAATTAAGTACGTTAGAAGCACTAAACTGGGGTATATAAAAATAAGGTCTTCTGTTGACCTGGTTTGGCACTTTCTTGTAGTTTTTTGTTCTGAATTTGTTGTTCAGTTTAGTTTATTCTTTTTATTATTTCATTATTAATTAATTAACCAAAAAGCAAACTAATTGTAAGAGAAAGTCAAAAGTCAAATAAACAGTGGCACATATATATATGTTATCTTGAGAAATCAGTTTCCCATTTCTGGTTTTTCTGAACTTTCTCCTCAATGTGCTATTACTTTCACAAGCTTCCAACAAGGTATCTATGTAAACTTTACACTCACTTATTTAGCCTAGTTAAGTTTTAATTAAGCTTCTGTTAAATATCGCCATTTTTACCGTGGAACAGAATAATAGACTTATTGATGTTCAAAACGTATTAATGAGTCAGAAATATACTATGCAACACGGTTATATGAATTTGTTACTAAAGATTTGAATTGCTACATCATGTCAATGTAACCGATTTTTCTTATGCTGGGTATTCCTAACAAAGGATGCACTAGTAAAAGATAAATTTAGGTATTTAGATAAGTTTAGTGTGCACAGTCAGTTTTTACATGTTAATTGTTCATTGCAGTGTGTTCCTATGACTATCCAATTCAACTAAATGTCTTCATAGTCCTCAGTGCGTGTCATATAAATGTTTTTAAGCGCACAACTAGGCACTCTGTGACGGATTTATCATTATACATTTATTTTAATATCGATGTTTGTTTAAATTCAATTTGTATTTATAAACATACATAACTTACACAATTAAATATCTATTGTGAAACTCTCGCTTATTCTCTAAAGTTGTAGAAGATTTTCGAGAGTAAGAATCAACAATATATGTGTGTATGTAAATGCTAATATAGCTTTGTATTGTTACGTAATCGGAATTTCCTAGAAACTCTCCACACGCCTATAAGTATAACCAACGCGACACACCAAAAAAGAGTATCTATTATTGTTTTGCTATAGTTGGTATGCTATAAGTTTCGGAAGCTATAACTGTGATTGTTATAACCCTTATCAATAGGAAAACTTCAGATATTTGACCAGGAGCATTTACAAATTTCGAACATTACAAATAATTTAACTTCAGTGGATTCTCATCGGACATTAGTATTTTTACGAAAACATTATATAACTTCATTGTGGAAAACTCAGCGTGTGAGGCTGGTGAATAACAAAGAACAAAGCTAGCTAGCTCCCCGTTAAGCGAATCGTACCTACATCAACTTGTAATTAACTCGCTCATTGAACCCTCGATAAAACATCAAGGAAGTTCCAAACTAGAAAGAAGACTTTATATTGTTTGTAAGTTTGTGAAATGTTTGTATATAAATCATTGTGTGTAATAACTGTTATTGTAAATTGTTTATTGTTATTATTGTTTATATATTTGTATTCAAAAAAGAAAAATGTGTATCAATCTTGTTGGCAAATACCATAAACAGACTATATATCGGCTTTTACTTAACTGCTAAATCCAAAGTACAATTTAACTACAAATTTAAAGTATCACTTAACTCAATTTCAGGGTATTTGAAATTCTAATACGTAACAACTGTGTCCACCATGTTTATCTAACCCCGATTTAGGTTATAAGCCTACAATTCATCGTAAGCAATTGTTTTCTTTTTTTCCAAAGTTTTGCTCTTTCAATTGGATTTTAAAGTTCCACCTCTTTCTTGCATCTATCCTATAATTTCGTCAATCTTTATTTTCCATATGAAATGTAAAGAGTTATTAACAGATGAAATAATATACTGTTGCGTCAGCGAGATCACGTGACTATTGTCACGCCACCTACTTTCTAGAACTATCCCGTTACTTCGGGAGATTACTAGATTGAGGGTAGTCTGGTAAATATATAAAAGAGTGACAACGTGACGGAATGAATGTATGTGTGTAGGTAGTGAGTAATTGAACTGCAGTCAGGAAGTATTGTTGAAGTTAACGTTCGTTGTGAAAACGTTTGTAAAAGAGCGACTGTTGAAAATAAGTGTATCGGTAAAGTTATATTCAGAAAGAATAAACCAGTTTTATTAAGTAAGGACTTGTGTCGCTAAAGTTTCGTGGGAACGAAGTTACGGAAAATCAATTAACAAACGGAGACGTAACAATACTATTACTTGCGTTATACAAAACTTATAATGTTTGTATATTCTTTTCTTCTCTGACGTAAAATATTTTGTATATAATTTGAATGCGTGGCCCAGTGGGTTACATATCGGACTGCGGAACGTAGGGACCGACGTTTGAGAGCTGAAACTGCTAAACACGTCCTATACTTCCAGCCGTGGGTGCGTTATAAATGTGACAGTAAATCATTTTTGTCTCTTTAAAAAGCTGTAAAAGTTTTTGTGATGGTGGGTGACGTTGGCTGGCTTGCCTGCAAATATTTCAAAATTACAATTGGCCACAGCTGAATCCTGAGAGTCTCAAATCTGGCCACTTAGTGCACGTGCCCATATGGTTGAAAATTCCGATTACTAGTTTATGTAGTAATTTCCCCATGGGGATTGTTGGGATGTCACAAATTCCTGACTTTCAGTATGTGTAATACAATTTAAAAAAATGAAACTTTTTCTTTCCTTATATTTCTTTTAGAGAGAGAATTTCCGAAGGGTTATGAGTTAATAACTTTCACATTTTTGGCCCTAGCGATAAAAAATCAGTTATATATTAATGAACACTTAACATACATTTTAACAGGATTATTTGCTAAAGTAAATTCTGTATTTATGATCCAATTAATTACCTAGATGATTCTGTGAATTATTTTGGGCCTCACAGACGAATCTCGGTTAAAATTAAAACAAAATAACTCTCACAAACTAAATGTTATGTATTGCTGTGTTTTGTCTACGACATATACTCTTACATCTTTTATTATGACACTTTGACTTCTCAGCCAGTTTCTCAAAGTTTAACAGCCTTCTCTTCTCATGATAGCCCCCCAGTGGCACAGCGGAATGTCTGCAGACTTACAACGCTAGAATCCGAGTTTCGATACCCGTGGTGGCAGAGCACATATAGCGCATTGTGTAGCTTTGTACTTAATTACAAACAACAACAACTTCTCATAATAAGCTAAATTACGAATTTTCAGAACTCACCTCAACACATTATTTGGATAAGAACTCAAAACACTTTCAGTTAGGAATTGTTTCTTGACATACGTCCTCTTACAATAAGGGCCCGTCCATTTATATTATAATTTTTTAATTCTTCTCTTTCCTATCTATTTTTGTATCACATTCTTTTTGTCTTTTAATATAATGTTATATTTTATTTATCGTCGAAAACTTTACTTAAGAGTATCCAGTATCCAAGAAACTTTTTATTTGAGTTATATTTTTTTTATTTTTAAATGATGGTAAAACTTAACAAAACATTAAACATAAAAAAATAGAGTCTATCATTCAAACACATGAAAAAAACCTTCGGTCACCGATTCATTTCTCTACAGCTCACTTAACTCACCTTCTTTTCAACCAACTCCTCAACAGCTCACTTAACTCACCTTCTTTTCAACCAACTCCTCAACAGCTCACTTAACTCACCTTCTTTTCAACCAACTCCTCAACAGCTCACTTAACTCACCTTCTTTTCAACCAACTCCTCAACAGCTCACTTAACTCACCTTCTTTTCAACCAACTCCTCAACAGCTCACTTAACTCACCTTCTTTTCAACCAACTCCTCATATTGTATCCTGTAGCAGTTTTCCTATCATCACGTTCGTTTACTCAAAATCACATTATCGCTTTAGACGTTCCTATAAAAGATTCTCAATGAACGTGCCTCACTTGCTACTAGAACGTTAACAAGTGTTTCAAGTAATGCTCATTTCTAATTTTCTGTTTACCATGCCATCTCTGTAAAGTTTTTATGTTGCTTGTTAAGCCTTTTCCGTTTATTGGTACGTGTGCATAATGATCACTTCCTTTTTCGAGGTTACTCGAGGTGTCATTGCTTATTCTTGATTTGTTCAAAATATTTCTCCCTTTCTCGTGTCTTGTTTTATATTTTAACTGTTTGTCTCCACCTTTCTGTCAAGATAAAATTTCTGTGATTCAAACCTGAAGATCCTGTTAGCTTCTGTTCCACTTGTGATTTTGCCGGTTTAAAAAAAATTATGCATATAGTTGATTGCCGTTCACAAGCTTTCTTTCGTTAATTACATTACATTTTATAAGAATGATTTACATATGATGATAAAATTATGTGTCTTCGCAAATGCGAGCAATGGTGTCAGGGGCGACTTGTTGTCATCTTTATATTTGATTCATGACGAATTCCTATCACCAAGATAGGCTTATGGCTGGTGAACATATCATTGTTCTTTACTTGGAAGAATATTGGTAATTATAGTTATGAAAGAGCCAAAAAACCCATTGTAATATGAAACTAGGCATATCCCCGGGAATCATTATCACGCTAACAAACAAATATGTAAATCTGACGAAGGGCTGCAAGTTTCAAGCCAAATTTTCATAGGTTTCCAACCACATATAGAAATATAAGTCTGCTTTTATGAGAAAGATGACAAACTAAGTTGAAATCGCAGCAATCCCAAATGACCAAGTCGACTGATGCAACTCCAGTACATGTGGTTTTGGTAAATGACGGCTACATGCCTGCCAAGTCGACTTATGCAACTCCACCACATGTGGTTTTGGAAAATGACGGCTACATGCCTGCTAAGTCGGCTGATGCAACTCCAATACATGTGGTTTTGGAAAATGAAAGCCACATGCCTGCCAAGTCGAGTGATGCAACTCCAACACATGTGGTTTTGGAAAATGAAAGCCACATGCCTGCCAAGTCGAGTGATGCAACTACAATACACGTGGTTTTGGAAAATGACGTCCACTTACAATGAAAGATTTATGAAAAGTTTTTCAAGATGAGGGGTCTAAGGTTGACCTCGTCGTTCTTCGTAATAGCTTGTTATTGTAAATTGTGAAATCAAACAATAGTGAAGATTTATCACGATCAACGACAGAGAAACACGAGACCTGTTTTTATAAAGTGCGATTAATCTCAGTACACAATCTAGGAACAACTCTGTTTTCTATCCTCGTGCGAAATTAATTCTGAACATATATTTGTTCGTTCATATTTGCTGTTAGTTCTCTGTATCTTGTGTTCCCATGGAGACAGAAGCGAATTTCGTGATTACTATCGAATGTTTCGCCAAATATTAGCTTGATTAAGTTACTCGTTTTGCATTAATAGTTACAGACGACCACGAGATTAAGGAGTTCGAGCAGCAGCAACAGAAACAACAGGCCGTTTCTGAAATCGGAGCAGAGTATGTTTCTACTCCACAAAGAAACACTATCATAATGAATTCCTTGTAGTCAACCATTAATTTACAACCATACTACTTCATTAAACTCTCAACCATAGTTATATCGACAATTAAACCTGCTAGGTTGTGGTTCTTTAAATATTGACAAATTAATACAGGTTTCATACAAATGGGGACTGACATTAAGCTGACTTAATTCATGCTAGTTTCAAAGTAAATGAATTAATTCACACAATATCAGGTTTTTATTAATTTTTTACAGTGGGCTAAGAGCGACAGGCGTATTCTAGTAGTACCACATTGTACTAAACGTTATTTGTTTCTACTTTTAGTTTACAAATTAAGTTCACGATTTTTTTTCTTTATAATTCACTGGGTTGGCACATATCATTGCTCAAGTAAGTTTTAGTCTTTCCCCAGGCTAGGCGCCTTTTTGTGTGATTTTCTTGCAGGAATAACAACGTGCTTTTTAACTAACGAATCAGAGAATAGATGTAGGTGGAGCTACCAATCTGATCTAGCTAGCTAGTTCGTGTTTCCGAAGGTATAAACTTAACATACAGGATTAATTAACTTTGTAAGACTGTTTGTGTTTCCGGAGGTATAAAGTTAACATACGGGATTAAGTTTTTCCTTGTTATCAATTAGTATGACATCAACACAACTAAAGCTTTTCTTATTATCAATTATTGTAAAATCAAAACAACTAAGGCTTTCCTTGTTATCAATTATTTTGACATCAACACAACTGAAGTTTTCTTATTGTTTTAACAATTATTGTGACGTCAACACAACTAAAGTTTTTCTTATTATCAATTATTGTGACATCAACACAACTAAGGCTTTCCTTGTTATCAATTATTGTGACGTCAACACAACTAAAGTTTTCCTTGTTATCAATTATTGTGATATCAACACAACTGAAGTTTTTCTTATTATCAATTATTGTGACGTCAACACAACTAAAGTTTTCCTTGTTATCAATTATTGTGATATCAACACAACTGAAGTTTTTCTTATTATCTCACAATAATTGTTAAAACAATAAGAAAACTTCAGTTGTGTTGATGTCAAAATAATTGATAACAAGGAAAGCCTTAGTTGTGTTGATGTCACAATAATTGATAACAAGAAAAACGTTAGTTGTTCTGATGTCACAATAATTGATAATAAGGAAAACTTTAGTTGTTCTGATGTCACAATAACTGATAACAAGGAAAACTTTAGTTGTGTTGATGTCACAATAATTGTTAAAACAATAAGAAAACTTCAGTTGTTTTGATGTCAAAATAATTGATAACAAGGAAAGCTTTAGTTGTGTTGATGTCACAATAATTGATAACAAGGAAAACCTTTAGTTGTTCTGATGTCACAATAATTGATAATAAGGAAAACTTTAGTTGTGTTGATGACATTAGGTTAACATGAAACGTTTTTGATTTTATAAGGCATTTGTACTAATATTACCCAGTACAAAACTATCTGACGATCGTATGTAGACATTTCTATTTATATCATCCAGTGTAAAAAATAAAGTATTGAAAAGCACGTCGTTGTTTTTTGATATTGATTGTACATATTATTACGAATATACATTCTGATGTCACAATAATTGATAATAAGAAAAACTTTAGTTGTGTTGATGTCACAATAATTGATAACAAGGAAAGCTTTAGTTGTGTTGATGTCACAATAATTGATAATAAGGAAAGGTTACATTATTTTAATATGCCTTAAAAGATCATTTGTAGTTTGTTTCATTGTCTAATTTATATATTATCTTTCCTGATGATCTCGCGAATAGTAAGATAATAATTCCATATTTCATTTATAATAAAAAAACTATGTTACCTTTCTGCATGTATGAGAACATCTATTAAACTCAAGTCACAGTATTAGTGGCTCTTTAGTGGCTTATTTAAATAAATTTTGTTCGAAATATGGTGTCTGAAACAGAAGTAATTCATAATCGTTAAATTTCCTAAACAAACGAATTTCATTATCCCTAACTTCAAGCCATGTAACTGCCATCTTGTGGCTGTAATTTACACTAATGTTTAAAAACTAGATTTAATGTAAATAATATGTATTAAACGAAAATATATGTTTTAAGTTTTCCAAGTTTATGTAGTTACAAAATTAGGAAATGAATTACTGACTTAATTAATTTCTTAACGATTTAAACGGAAGGAAGTGATACTAAAACAGATGACAAGTAAGTAGGGTTAAAGGTTAACTCCACCAATTGCAATTCTTCTTCAATGATAACATAGTTGGCCTACTAATAATTAGCCTTTTGTATGTAAGCTGCCATTTCAATAATGAGAGTTTGGTCTTCGTGGGTTTAAACAAAAGAATCTTTAAAAGCACCTAATTTGTTAAGTGTAGTTGTTGCTCTTTACGTATTAATTTACTTTACGAATGAACCTGATGAAATTTTTCTTTACTGTTATTTAAACAAACGTATCCAGAAATTGTTTGTATTGTTGCGTCATCGAGATCATGTGATTCTCACGCCCTCTACTTTCTAGAACTATCCTGTACTTTGGCAAATGCTCTAGTATTTACTAGATAGGGTAGGCTGGTATATATATAAGAGGGTGACAACGTGACGCAATATTGTAATGTGTGTAGACAGTGTGTAATTGATTTGCAGTCAGAGAGAGACGTATTGTTGTTTTAGCGCGACTGTTGAAAATAAGTGTATCTTAAAGTTGTTTTCGGAAAGAATAAACCAGTTTTATTAAGTAAGGACTAAAGTTTCGTCGGAACGAAGTTACGGAAAATCAATTAACAAACGGAGACGTAACAGTATCATAGCTAGAAATTTAAAAGTGCTATAGCATACGTACGGTGAGAGTAAAGATTTCTTAATATTCTCGACATATCACAGACATTTTGTTTTTAGAATTTTACAGATATATCGATTCATTTCTTAACATTCCACTGTTAATTATTACGCTTATTTGAAGATATTGATTAGTGACATTGCCAGTCCACTTGCGTCTATCGCTTCCTTGCCAACAGGATTCTTGAAACAAATTTCTTTACAGAATTTTAAGCATTTCAAATTGATTTAGATTGGAATGTTAGAGAAAAAAAAACATTAGTCTTGGCGAATTCGAAGTTGTGTAACTGAACTGTGCAAAATAAATGATTACCTACTTTAGAACATTTCTGTCCAGACCACTGCACTCATCATGTGAGGCGTACTGGCGATTTTCAGATCGAAAGGCAACTGTCATAAAAAGTTACATGAAAAATAATATGCTCGAACGTAATTAACGACATGTAAGAATAATAATTAAATAAGATGATACTGAAAAGCTGCTGTGTTTAAGCAAGCAAATGAAGTCGTATTGATTAGTACCAGTGTTCCTCAAACTTCATTAAAAGAACGTTTATTTTACTCTGTCTTTTTTCACTTCTGTAAACTTCCGAAAATTACCTTAAAAGATAATTTTCCTGTTGTTCTTAACAATCGTTACTGACTTTTACATTTGTGTGAATATTAACTTGATTTAAGTGTATGCCTTTTTATCTACTTTTATTCGACACATTTTATATGCTTCGTTTTCGGTTTAGATATTTGTAGCATAAAATATTGAAAAAAAAAAACTCTGTAGATAGACATTTTATTTAAAAATATGTTCTCTTCGATAGAACAAGATTCGAAAAAAACCTGACAAAATAAATAAGGTTCACACCGAATCAGAATAACATTTAAAATTTTATTGGTGAAAATTGTATTTTATTCATTAAACTACTTATTTCTGAATCGTTTTGATGTAAATCTAGCATGGTCTCTAACCCTTATCTTGCTAAAAATTACACGTAAATAAATGTATTTCTGAATCGTTTTGATGTAAATCTAGCATGGTCTCTAACCTTTATCTTGCTAAAAATAACACGTAAATAAATGTATTTCTGAATCGTTTTGATGTAAATCTAGCATGGTCTCTAACCTTTATCTTGCTAAAAATAACACGTAAATAAATGTATTTCTGAATCGTTTTGACGTAAATCTAGCATGGTCTCTAACCCTTATCTTGCTAGAAATAACACGTAAATAAATGTATTTCTGAATCGTTTTGATGTAAATCTAGCATGGTCTCTAACCCTTATCTTGCTAGAAATAACACGTAAATAAATGTAACTGTATTTTCTAAGTCACATAACTTTTAGCCAGTTCAGAAATTGTATATTTCGCAATTGTCTAGCAGTTATGTTGTCGTGAAGGTGTGGAAACAATATGAGCACTAAAAATACTTTGTTGAAGACGGTATTTAATTATCACACGTGAAGATAAGCCATGAAGATAACTCTAAAAAGCGATCAAGAGAATTATATAACGTATCTGATAAAATTGTGTATGTTAACCAAGAAAGGAAGATCAAGTTAAAGCTTGGTAACATTTTTAATTTACTTCTCCCATCATCAAATTTCTGTAATTAAATCAATTCATACTAAACTGTGAGACGTTATTTTTAGTAGACACGTAAAGATAATAGTGTAACATTACAACATGAGAAGAGAGTACAAATAACAGAATAGTGATAGTTGATACAATTTCTGGTTAGTGGGCGTTCACTAGATAGTATCAGTCTTTCTTTTTTGAGTAATGCTTGGTTATTTGAGCCTGATACCAGAAATCTGAAGTCATTCGTAAGAATATTATATTTCACGTTTCCATGTTGTGTTGGGGGGACAGAGAGACGAATTTATTGATTGCTGACCAGTTCTTTATGATATTCCCTTATGTTCCTAAGAAAGTGATTTTAATTTTTTGCCAGTATATGTGTGGACTTACAATCACCACATTGGTAAACTACCCATAAACATAAGGGAATAGGAATTACGTCTTCGCGATGAACAACAAGTTGTTAATCCGGATTTATAAAAGATGAGCAACTTAATTTAGGGTAAATATTCTTAATCGGTTTTTACACTATTGCTTTGCTTTTATAAAAAAAAGGGGGGAATTAGTGCTAGAAGAAACTTGGAAACGGTATCCAGCTTCCTTGCAGGAGCAATCTTGTACAAGTGCTAGAAGAAACTTAGAAACGGTATCCAGCTTCCTTGCAGGGAGCAATCATATATCAGTGCTAGAAGAAACTTGGAAACGGTATCCAGCTTCCTTGCAGGAGCAATCTTGTACAAGTGCTAGAAGAAACTTAGAAACGGTATCCAGCTTCCTTGCAGGAGCAATCATATATCAGTGCTAGAAGAAACTTAGAAACGGTATCCAGCTTCCTTGCAGGAGCAATCATATATTAGTACTAGAAGAAACTTGGAAACGGTATCCAGCTACCTTGCAGGTGCAATCATATATTAGTGCTAGAAGAAACGTATTTGTTATATTTCCTAGGATGTGTTTAGGGAAATCGTTCTAAATTCAGAATGTCCTGTAATTCTGAATGAAGGGTAAAATAGTTCGACCAGATATTGTAACTTCTATTAAAGGGTTTTAATTCTGTATTTAAAGGAAAACGAAACAAAGCTGTCAAACCGGTTTTACAGAAGTAGCAAAATGTTTTCACGTAGTAAACAGTTATGGTAAACTGGTTTTATAAATGGTTTATTTAAACACCTAGAAATGGAGCAGTACAAACGTCTCTATATATGACTTCAAACTACCCATAACAGAAAGTTTATTAATTATCCAGTGAACACCCAAATCTCAGTAATAACCAGAACTAATATTAGCTATCACTACTCTAAATAGTCATCCCTATCTTAAATATTTATTGATTTGTTAGTTTAACTTTGTTTTCTTTCTTTAATTGCAGTCCACTGTTTCGACGCATCCACTAAAAACAATGTCTCATAGTTAACTTTAAATTGATATACCCTTTAATGTAATTACAGATCGCTAGTGATGGGAGATTTATATCCGGAAACGTTCGAATATCAACTATGTTACAAATCGTTTCCGTGATCTTCCTCTCCTTGACTGAGATACGCTTTCCATCTAATGAATCCATAGCTCGTGTATGCTTAAGTTCGGTCACTATACAATCTATACATTTCACAAAAACATATTTTAACTAAACTATAAAAAAATTCACTGGTTTAAACTTTAAAGACTTTTTAACTGTATTGTGTTATAATGTATTATATCTTAAATTGTAAATCAGTTACATTAATGAGTTTAATATCATTTAATGGACCCCGAGTTAAATAAAAAGTAGTCTAACGGTTTTCATAAAAAAGGGTTAAAATGTATATGTGATTTCAACAATAAATGAAGCTAGGTACTGCATATTTTAACTATAAAAGAAGCTATACAATGCATATTTAAACAACAAATGAAGCTATGCTCTGCATATTTTAACAATAAATGAAGCTATGCATTGCATATTTTAACAATAAATGAAGCTATGCTCTGCAACATAGCTTCATTTATTAAAATATGCATTGTATAGCTTCATTTATTGTTAAAATATGCAGAGGATACCTTCATTTATTGTTAAAATATGCAGAGGATACCTTCATTTATTGTTAAAGTATGCAGAGCATAGTTTCATTTATTTTTAAAATATGCAGAGCATAGCTTCATTTGTTGTTTAAATATGCATTGTATAGCTTCATTTATTGTTAAAATATTATATTCTTGTTCTCCACAAACAACCAGCCTACTTATATTCTTGTTCTATATTTATTCATTGCTTCATTTATTGTTAAAATGTGCATTGTATAGCTTTATTTATTGTTAAAATATGCATAACATAGCTTCATTTATTGTTAAAATATGCATCTACTTATATTCTTGTTTTCCACAAACAACCAAACCACCTTTGGTTGTTTGTGTAGAACAAGAATATAAGTGGTTTGGTTGTTTGTGAACATTAAGAATATAAATAGTTTGATTGTTTGTGGAGAACAAGAATAAAAGTAGTTTGTTTGTTTGTGGAGAACAAGAATATAGGTGGTTTGGTTGTTTGTGGAAAACAAGAATATAAGTGGTTTGGTTGTTTGTGTAGAACAAGAATAAAAGTAGTTTGTTTGTTTGTGGAGAACAAGAATATAGGTGGTTTGGTTGTTTGGGGAAAACAATAATAAAAGTGGTTTGGTTGTTTGTGGAAAACAATAATAAAAGTAGTTTGTTTGTTTGTGGAGAACAAGAATATAAGTGGTTTGGTTGTTTGGGGAAAACAATAATAAAAGTGGTTTGGTTGTTTGTGGAAAACAATAATAAAAGTAGTTTGTTTGTTTGTGGAGAACAAGAATATAAGTGGTTTGTTTGTGGAGAACAAGAATATAAATAGTGTGGTTGTTTGTGGAAAACAAGAATATAAGTAGTTTGTTTGTTTGTTTGTGGAGAACAAGAATATAAGTGGTTTGTTTGTGGAGAACAAGAATATAAGTAGTTTGTTTGTTTGTGGAGAACAAGAATATAAGTAGTTTGTTTGTTTGTGGAGAACAAGAATATAAGTAGTGCCAAAACCTCCTCTACCAATAATGTTTCACGTGGTCACAGTAACAGAAACTGCTTTCTATCTGCGCTAGTCTTCTCGTATTTAGCAGTGAAAGAATAGAGAGAAGGCACTAGTCATCACCACCCACCGCCAACTCTTGGGCTACTCTTTTACCAACGGTTGAAAGGGCATGTTTGGTGGGACGAAGATTCGAACCAGGACCCGCAGATTGCGAGTCGAGCGCTATAACCACCTGGCCATGCCAGACCTGGTTACCAACAAAAAGTGGGATTGACCGCCCTTTATAACGCCTGGTGAAAGGGCGAAAGTGTTCGGTGACAGGATTCGAATCTACAATCTGTAGCTTGTGAGTTGAGCGCCCTAACTACCAAGTCTATTTAAGAAGCATTATAAGAGCTACTGTTGCATTGAATAACAACTTTATTGATATCGGTATCTGTAGTAAAACCGTATACAGAATGGTTTCTGTTGAATCAAAGTTAATCAATATATTGTAGAATATACTGACGGTAGATCATTAAATATCTTGGAAGCTTTAGGGCTAAAATCCCACACAAACATTACTTTTTATTATTCTTTTACGTCAACGCACTGAAGTTGTGATGTCATGATTTATTTTTTTCAGTTTTCATAAAGGTTGATACAGACAAAAAATATTAAATATATCTGAGATATAGCGACGATCCTTTTCTTCAGAAAACCCGCTTTTTTGTTTTTGAAGAACATTTTTTTTTTTAAACCCCATGGTTTAAGTTTTCTTAAGTTTAGTTCTTGTTTTTTTCTTTCTCTTCTGGTTTAATATCAAAAAAGCTGGTTGTCGGATTTAACATGATGTCCACGGGCATGGCGGAAAACAAAATATTGTGCCCACAAATGAAGTTGTAAGCCCGTAAAAAAGTAAAAACATTTTCTTGTCCTTTCGACAGTTAAATGAAAGTATAAAAAATATTACAAAATTAGATTTGATGGTAAAACACATGTGAACAAATAAATACACGGGAAGAATTTAGAAAAAAACTAATTATTTGAAAGTAAATATTTAATTATTAATTGGAGATAGAAAGAGGTTTAATTGGAAATTTGCCACGAGTTCAATAATTATAAACTTTTCTCTTTAGGAATTAAATTAGTATTATGAATATACTCATCCACGCATGCTCACAAAATGTACGGTAAAAAGAACGTGCATATTTTCACTGCATTTTTTACTGGTGAAAAATTTTGCAATTAAACACTTATCGAAGAAGATTATTATATTACTACTTGAGCTATTTTTGTTATATTTATTTTGATACAAATATTTAATGTTATTTCGATATTCCAAATTTTACATTTGTAAATGAATTTGATCAAACAAAAAAGTTGTTAAACAAGTACAGTTTTATAAATCAAAATTTTATATCACTTGCACATTATAAGCTTTGACTTACATGCTGAAACAGTATATTTGCTTAACTGATGCACACTAAAACGGGTTTATCTTCGCTTTCAATCCTCTGTTTAGGCTGTCATGTCAACTTAGTAATCTTGAACAAAGACGTTAACTGCACATCACTGGTTTTGAAATAAACGTTATATGCATCTTACAGATAAGAATGTTTTGTGATAGCATGCTTCATATGATATTAACAAATAATGAATAAATAAATCTAAGGAACATGAATGTTAAAAGTGTATTTTCTATGAGGACGTGAATGAAGTCTTTCTATAGTCTTGTGATTTTAGGACTATAGTTTCATGACATGAATTTGTTCCATACAGGACTAATTTCTGATAAGTCGTCTCTATTCAGACCAGAACCCGGTCCATAAAGAGTTCTCTTGATATTAATAATCTCCTTTCTATTTCTGTGACATAAATCGTAAGTTTGTTTGTCTGTGATTTTCACTTGATCCACTGATTGAAGTATGTCGCATTCGAGGCGATGTTCAGAAATTACAGCGATTTTCAAAGTGAAACCGGTTTAAGGTGTTTTTTTTTTATCTGAGTTCAAGATGGCGTTGTATTACTCCAATACACGTTTTGTTGCATCTATGTGTGTCTCTGTAGACTACACATTTCTGTTTAATGGTGGATATAGAATTAGTTGAAGAAACTTTGATTCGAAACAATCTAAACTATTCTTTTGTTTTCTTGTGTTGTACATCTTGTCGTAATGTGTCTTTCGTTCGTTCTCCATAATCAGTTGACACATAATGGGAGATATGACGATCCCATTGGCGTTCCCTCCTTCATACTTTAGAAACCTTCGTTCCAGATAATGGCGATCCCGCTGGTATTCTCTCTTTCATAACTTAGAAACCTTCGTCCCAGATAATGGCGATCCCCTTGGCTTTCCCTCTTTCAAGATGTTGAAATCTTTGTCCCATTGAAAGTAGTTTATATGGAGGCTTAATTTGAATAGTAGTTATATGGAAGTGTTTTTTTTAAGTCGATTCTCTGTATTAGTGTGTTATCAACTTAGATAAAATATCGGTGGCATCAATCACGGAAATTTAGGTGAAGTCATCTGAATTTTTGATCTTGTTTTGTTTTGAATTTCGCGCAAAGCTACACAAGGATTATCTGCGTTAGCCGTCCCTAATTCAGCAGTGTAAGACTAGAGGGAAGGCAGCTAGTCATCACCACCCACCGCCAACTCTTGGGCTACTCTTTTACCAACGAATAGTGGGATTGACCGAAACATTATAATGCCCCCACGGCTGATAGAGCGAGCATGTTTGGTGTGACGGGGATTCGAACCCGCGACCCTCAGATTGCGAGTCGAGCGCCCTAACCACCTGGCCATGCCGGTCAATTTTTGATCTAAGATGAAGCTAAGATTTCTGTGCATAAGCGAGTCAATGAAAGAAACAATTGGATGTAAATATGCGTTCTTTTTATGAATTTTAGACAGACTACAGATATGAAAACTTGTTGTGATGACTACAGAATATGACATATTCCCCTGTTGTGAGTTTTTCATCTACTTTAATTTTCAGTTTTTAATAGTATTTCTCGTTTATTTGTCAACTCTGTAATGAAAACTTCGAATAACAAATGTACCATTGTTAAATACATTTGTACTATTGTAATAACAAGTGTACTATTGTTAAGTACATTTGTACTATTGTAATAACAAGTGTACCATTGTTAAATACATTTATTTTCCATAAGAGTAATCAGCTAGGTTCCGCAGAATAACAGGAGATTCGACAGAAAATGTATCGCAAAATGAATCTGATTTCTATGGCTTTAAGAGAGTTTGAAGAAATGAAACAGACTAGAACCGGAAACAATGTGTAACAACATGAAGATATTTGTTATTCAATTCACAAAACAATTAAATACAAGAAGAGTACACGAAAGACGGTACCTTTACTGGAGTTCCATTTCAAAACTTTAAGAAAGACTGTGTTTATTACGATATCTTTTCCAGACTGAGAAAATATTGCATTGTACACATGAAGCAATAATGCCATCCTTCTTAGAACTCTTGTTCTATTCAATTGACTGTTGGTCATTCCCATCGAAACAATAGGAGCGGTAACATATTTAGGGCACCACTGAACCTGACAGTGTTAAAGTTTGTCCACTTCTGCATAAAAAAAAAGCAGGTGTGACGTAACGAGTGAATGGCCAACGACAATGGGTAGTATGGTAAAAAGAAATAAGAAATAGTTATGACTGACATTCTACGTTAAACTACATACACCTGCACATATGAAAATTCTGTAAAATCCAATGATAAACATTGGGGATAAAAAAAAAACGTAGTATCTCACACTACAACCAGATATGTGGTTTGGCTTTGTGGAAACCCTAGTTATTAGGCCTCATGGAAAGTAATCACTACTATTTTTTTTGGATGTACTAACAGCTACAGCAGCCAAATGTAAACCACTGTACTTAAATCTTTGACGTTCTGACAAGAATCCAAAATATCTACGATTGTACATACATACATCCAGACCATCAATTAGCTCATACTGTCAAGAATAGAGTAAACCGATTATGTACCAAAGACAGACAAAATTGCTACTCAAAAAGAATAATCATTAACATTTTCATACAGCAACCAAAATAAAACATTTTCTAAATTAACGTGTAAACTCAAAGGTTGTAGTGAATAATTACAATAAAACATTTAACATCCGCGCCATTCATCAAAAAAATAACTGATGTCTCTCCAACCATTGCTATATCGAACACTGAACATAAAGATGTAATCTACAGAGGCACACGTAGATGCAACAAAAAATATATTGGAGGAAAACAACGTCATCTTGAAGTCAGGTACAAATAACACCTTAAACCGGTTTCAGTTTGGAACAAGTTCACTGTAATCTCTGAACATCGCCTCGAACACGACATACTCCCACGAGTGGATCAAGTATAAGTCGTAGATAAAGATTGCGATTTACGTCACAAAATAATAAAGGAGGCTATTAATATTAGAAAAGCTCCTTTTAGACCAAAGACAAGAGCACTATAATCATAAAACCGTACAAAGACTATTCATGTCCCCATAAAAAAAATCCTTAATAATAATGTTTTCTCAATGTATTACCACTATTCATGTTCCCATAGATAAAAAAATCTTAATAATAATGTATTTGATACCAATGTTTTTGATAACAATTTATATGATAAAAATGTATTTGAAAACAATTTATTTGATGACAATGTATTTGGTAATAATTTATTTGATAACAATGTATTTGATAACAATGTATTTGGTAACAATTTATTTGATAACAATGTATTTGATAACAATTTATTTGATAACAATGTATTTGGTAACAATTTATTTGACAAAAATGTATTTGGTAACAATGTATTTGATAACAATTTATTTGATAACAATTTATTTGATAACAATGTATTTGGTAACAATTTATTTGATAACAATTTATTTGATAACAATGTATTTGATAACAATTTATTTGATAACAATTTATTTGATAACAATGTATTTGGTAACAATTTATTTGATAACAATTTATTTGATAACAATGTATTTGGTAACATTTTATTTGATATCAATGTGTTTGATAACAGTCTATTCAACTTTTATATTGTTATTATTAAACATTATATTTTGTATATTATATCACGAATTAACTTCCGTTTTCAAAGTTGTTCAATTAATCTTTTAAATAGGGCTGAAAACTTGTCAAATAAAAATTAAAAGTGAAGATAAACCCGTTTCTTTGTGTATCAGTTGTCATTTATACTCATGTTTTAAATATGACATTCCTGAAGAACACATGTACTTGTATTAAAATGGAGAAGCTAGCAGCAAAACACAACTCAGAGAAGTCTATTTTTCGAAAGCTTTTGCTTCTTTGAAAGCTAAATTTCACAAGACTAGGCATTACTGTCATTAATTTTCAATTTACAGACTATAGGGTAAGAATTTACTCAATATCAACCACCGCCAACTCTTGCACTACTCTACTATGACCCAATAGTCAATATTCTCATTTCTCACTCAAAGTTCGTAATAATTGATAGAAACGAACAATAAGAGAAAGATGAAAGAATACGTTCCGGAATGTTGAAGATCTCGAACAACAAATATTTCTCGTATCCTGCAGAGCACCGAGATAGAAATGTATTGGACGTTTACAGCATTTTCTACTCAATAACTAGCACTTATTCCCTAACATTAAAACGCCCACAGCATCACGAACTTGAGTAAGATCGTTATATGAAGATCTTTCCTAGCAGCAAAGAGGAAAGTATTGAAATTTGCCCAAGAGAAGCGTAACGCCCTCAAGAAGTATTGGAAACTGAGGATGAGCAGACCTGCGTGGTATATCATGGCGGGAATTCAGATAGAGAAATATACATGCCCGTGTAGGTTAGTAACGTGAGAGTTAACATGTTGAACAGAACAGAGAGAAAATGTCTTCAACATATTAAACATTACTTTAAGTTCCTACATGAGCATGGCCTTGAAAGTGGTCAGAGTACATGCCGGGAAAACCTAATACAATCTCTGACATTTTTCCAGTAATTGGATTAATATTTTCCTGGAAAAATAGTTAAGATTGTGAAGGAGGGGGGAGGAAGAGGTCTAGAGTACACTTGACCCAACAAGACTCAAAACCCCACCAAGAATCAAGCACTTCAACAAGGATGGTTTTTACACACTAAAATATCTTGCATGTTTCTGTCAAGTAAGAGATGCTCCGATGGCTACCGTTTTATAGTCAGAACATATTTCGTTATGCCTATTACAATACCAATCAGAGGGACCTTGGATACGTAGCGACGTGTTTACAATCATATTTATCTATCTTAATAGGCGTTGATAATTGTACTGTAGAAAAAACAAGCACAACGAAAACAATCCGAGAAGCTAATCTTAAGTTAAGACGTAACAATAAAAAATATTAGTCTTAATTCCTTATAAAGAAAATAATACTGAAAATAAAAGAGAAGATCAAAAACATTAGGATAATTTATTAATTAGAAATTATTTCCCTCTTCTTGAATATATATTTATATATGTGTGTGTTGGTATGTCAACTATTAGGAAATGACTTTAGGACCAGCTGAGACCAAAGTAATCCTATACTACAATTAAGTCTTAAAGTTTTCTCGTTTTGAGAACATTTTTTATTGATTTAAAAATACTTTTGCTAGTTGATCCATTAAAATTTGATAATGATATCAAAGTTCTTCCTTTTATTTGATTGAGTTCTCCATATTTTCTTTTCATGTAATTTCATATTTTTAATGACTTAAGTATAAAATGAATTAAAACATCCTCTGTATCTATAGTTACAAAGTCAATTTTTTGTAATTATTGTATATATATATAAAAGAAAACAAAAATGATTCTAACAGAGATAGATTGAGTTTAATCCAAGTTTAATCAAGATATTATATCAAACTCAGTTTTTTGATAATCTTACGTCTGTATACCCCCCCCCCCTTCAGTGGCACAGCGGTATGTCTGCGGACTTACAACGCTAGAAACCGGTTTTAGATACCCGTGGTGGGCAGAGCACAGATAGCCTATTGTGTAGCTTTGGGCATAACTTCATATTAACAAACCAATTTACGCCTGTAAAGGTTTTATGGTGAATAAAAACCTGTCGGGGTTAAAATAAATTAAATAATTCGAAGTTTGAGAAATTCTATTCAATTTTTAACTCCATCAGATATTCCAGACTGAAATCTAACTAGAAAAAGATGGAATGATACCTTTACGAAAAAGTGTTTGTTTGTTTGTTTGTTTTTCAATTTCGCGCAA
>NW_013673851.1:21824-23783 GCF_000517525.1 Limulus polyphemus
GTCAGAAATAACTCAAAATGATCAACATCCAAAGCATCATCCATGTAATAATTACTTTAATTAATATGGTTTCTGCTACACTTTGAGCAACAAGTTTAAAAGATGCAAAAATGTTAAAACCCAAACAACGAAAGAATAGGTCAGAAATAACTCAAAATGATCAACATCCAAAGCATCATCCTGTAATAATTATTTTTTATAAAATGTTTTATCCAATATCTTGTTTTATCTTGTTGGTGATTTATTATATATGGTGGAATAATTCAAAGACAATCATAAAAAGTAATTTTTTAAGCCGAGTAATTCTTCGTTTTAATACATAATTGATATTTCTTTGAAATGTTATATTTTTTATATAAAACTATGCTAAAAGTATTTTGTTTAGTTGAACAATATTGCTGTTTTAAAATATATCACATATTATACCAAATGATAGAAAACTATTTAATGATTCTTAAAAAAACCCGTAGAAAATCGTTTAAAATACCAGTTATTACAAAGTTCCAAATTAAATGGAGTGAAATTTCTAATCGTTCACACAGTTTCTCGTCCCGTTGTAAACAAGGGTAAGGTTTGTTATTTCATTCTTTAACTTTTTATCAAATTGTTCAGGTCAAAATATTTGGAATTAATCCCAGCTACAATGCTATCACCAAACTGAGTTTTAATTATTTTTAATTCAGAGACATAGAATTTATCTCCTGGGTTTAATTTACTCAGTTTATAAGTTTCGGTATGTTAATAATTAATACCATCTGGTAATACATATATATATTTTTTGTCATCATTCAAGCCTAATACTTTCTGGTTAACTTTCATAGAATATATTTCATGCTTTTTACTTCTTATTAGAATCATAGTTTTGTATATTTAATTTGGATTACATAAACATTCTTCATATTAATCGAATGTAATTCCATTTTTTAAACACCTTTAGACGTCTTACAAATTTTATGATCTTGTAATTTTAAAGCATATACCTTAGACCAAATTAGGCACTACAAATTCAGTCATTATTTTTTTCATTGTTCTCGTCTTTAATTTTATCCAAAACCTTTTTGTTTACTAACGGAACACTATAAAAATTGTCTTTTGGATAGTCTACGATATAAAATAAATTAATGTATTATTTTATATCCTTATAGAGGTCATTTGGTTTTATCTCGTAAATATAAGAATCATTATCTTGGTATAATAATTTTAAGTCATCACTATACTTTGGTTTGATGAAAACATTGTAGAAATCATACATCAGTATTTTCAAAAGGTCTAGAATGCTCATACGAACGTAAATTGGTTTATTGAATATTAATTTTGTTTTATTCATATGGCATAATTATTAATTTTCAACTTTTTTTGCATCAGGACGCAGTTTCATATTAACTCCTCTTCTTTTTTTCATAGTCTTTCCAAAATATAGAATTATGTAACAATTTGTAACAAATATTTTTTAAAATCATAAGTGGAGTTAGTTCTTATTTGCATATTTCAATCAGTATAATTTTTAAGCCAATCAGATTGTTTGAATTATAAAACACTATAATTTTCTTTCAGTTTCATTCCCTAGAGGCAAATATTGAGATTTATAAAGCGAAGTACTTAATTTTTCTTATCATATAAAATTATAATAAATTTTATTTCTTTGTTCGCTATTATGTTCTCTGGCACTAGAGGTATATCTCAATGATAGTCATGTAGTTGTTTTGGATAGCCCAAACCTACTTCTAATATATAACCTATTTTGGAATCGTCATACTTTCATTACATCAATATTTGTATCACTCCATTTAAATCTTCCATACAATAAATATTGACTCACTGCCAATTAGGCTATTACCAACTAGATAAGCCAAAAACAGATTCTTTACTGCGATTATACCACCTAGAATACTTTTCTCAAGCATTAAGATCATATCATATTCAGTCAATAATTATAATTTAAAACATCAGTTATTTCTA
>NW_013673851.1:23991-28632 GCF_000517525.1 Limulus polyphemus
ATAGAGACGACAATTGAGTCAAGCGCGTGAATCGTTCGTTCGTTGTGAATTATAGCGTTTGTTTATTTATAGCGTGACTCTGGAAATTAAGTGTATTGCAAAGTTGTATTGAGAAAGAATAAACGAGTTTTATTTAAGAAAGGACTTGTATCGCTAAAGTTTCTTCGGAAAGAATTTTTATGGAAAATTAACAAACGAACAGAGACGCAACAATACCAAGCAGGATCTGTTTGATATGTTTCTAAACAAACATCTCTGAAATTCTCGAAATATTAGTTAATATCAGAACATCAGTATTTACTTAAAGATCAGAATATTTCCCATGGTTTGTATCTTAAACTATTTCCAAATATTTTGAGCATTGTTTGTTGTCATCATTCGCTATAGCACATTCGTTCAATTTACCTTAAAATGTTTCTTTTAGTGGTAATTGAGTTTCATTGGCTTTATGAAACGAATACGTATAACTAAACGGATAAACTACTTTTTTTATTACAAGATTGAGACTATCTAATGAGAAATAGTGCATTATGTTTTTGAACTCCTTTTTTTTAGATTACTTAAAAGTTTATCTAATCTACTAACTATGAACTTAAATGAATCTATAAATCTTAATTTCAGTTTACCAATTTTTTGTTAAATGAAATATATTTTTCTTCGTTCATTGAAAAGAGATAAATTTCTTCATCATCCCAGCCTAATTTTTTGATGAATAGATGAAAATTATGTCCACTCATATTATGAATAAACAATGGTATGAATACAGAATTTCTATAAAATGGATTAAAACTTCCGTGTGCATGTCCTCTATGTTTTCCAGTTAAATGATCATGGTCGTGAACTTTCTTTTAAACACATATCGGTTTATCTTTATATTATAATTGAATTTGGTTATGATTACCGAATCACAGATATATCAAATATCATTATTTTTAAACTTTTTTTCTTCGTCGATCGAATCATCTATTTTCTTATTAGTATTATATAACGTTTTCATTTTTTCGACTTTTCCTTTAAAATTTTTCATGAATTCAATTTGAGTATTTGGTCCTTTATAAACTGCAGGATATTTATAATGACCATGAAAATACTTGATATAATAACTAAAACTCTTAGGTTCATGTTTTTGATAAAACTTTATGTAATTCCCAAAGGAATCTGGATTACAGATATCAATCTTTCTTGGTAAGAACTCAAAATCAGCATATATAACAAAAAATAATGAATTATTTATATTCTTGATTTTTATAATTGGATCCTTTAAGTACATTTCAATCTTCACAGTTTCCGTTGTTTAACAGTCTTCTTCGGGTTTTTAACTTCTAATTCTGAATGAAATTACTGCAAACATTTATCACTTGTGTGTATTTTGATTTGTCTTATTCCTTGACTTTCAATTAATCAAAATAAATCTTTGATAAGACAATAATTTGCATTCGTTTTATCTTTATATATAAATGATTAAAATGCCATTCTTGTTCATTTTTAGTTAATACAAACTTCATCATAACTGGAATATTATTTAGAGTAGCAAGGAAATTAATGTCTTTAAGTTCTTTAATATCTTTCATTTATTCTAGTTTCTTACGATTAATAACTCGTTCTGGATTGTGATTTTTCCTATCTACTCGGTGTAAATATGCTGATATACAGTATGCGAAACACGCTTGATCTTCAATTTTAATATCTAACACAGCTTTTTTATCTTGTATCTTTCTAGGAAATTCGATAAATTATGAACCCCTTAATGATTCGAAATTCTAAACTAACTGTGATTTCTTAGACACATCCAAATTCTTTTGCTTCAAAGTCAGTAATTTTTGTTGAAAATATGTTATCAACATACCTACAATATATTTCCGAATTACTCGTCTTGAGAATTATTTATTTTTAGTTTTGGATGAAAATTCTTCTTTTTTGCCATCGATAAACACAATGAAACTTAAAGTTACTTAATCTCATCAGTTTTAGGAAAAACAACATTTTATATATAAAAAAAAATATTCGTGAACATTGATATAATTATTAACATTACCTAATAAATAACTTTAGAAATGTCCTTCGTAGGTTGTTTTTATTTCTTGTACGTCTTCACTTTAATGCTCTCTTATGTTTTATACTTTCAATATGAGTTTTCTCATAAGATGGTTTAAAATACTTTCTACATACATCACATTTTGTTTGCTTCTTTCTAAGTTTTTCGGTTTAACATATAGATCTTCATTAAAATTATCAGCTTTAGTAAACATTTCTCTCTGATTCTTATCGATAAGAAACTATTGCATCTTTTTTAAGTCTAGAATAATAACTATATTTTCTTCATTTAGCAAACATTTATTAAGTTTATTAATTTTATACATCAAAATGCTCGCTCCATTTATTATAGATTAAATTTATCATGAAACAAATTTGTTAATAAAGACCTAATTTTTCACCTCCATCTTCTGCATATTCTTCAAAATATGATTTAACAACTTTTAATCCACATTCATATTTTGCTTTTTCATATCTTTCTTTTGTAGTTTTATAACAGGAATCTCTAATACATTTTTGAATTTGAAAATTGTATCCACCACCATTATTTAGATTTTTATAAAATCATAAAATTATATCTCTTCTTTGCAAGTTGAACATTATTGTCAAATATTCACATCGAACTTTTTATATCTTTCATTTTTAATTTTATTACAATAATCACTAACATATGTTTATCCGAAAATCTAAGACAGGGTTAGCGTTTATTAGTTTTATTAAATTTGTTGTGAGGTTTTTGAACTTTACAAACATTAAACTTTTTGTTTTCCTCTGTTAAGTAGAAAAAACGTTTCCATATAGATGGATATCAAAAATACTATTTTTGAAGAATTTGAGCAACTTTTTGAAACAATTGAAAGTAACAATAAGAAAGATAACAAAATAGAAAAGATGATACTGGAGTTCAGTGGTATACATACAACAATGTCAGTTGTAGATGATATATGTTATCATTGAAATAGAAATAAGCAAGAAACCGTATTCTAAAGTGAAATATTGAATAAAATACTTGAATAAGTTAATAAATATATCACCAATAAGAGAGATGTTTTATCATTTTGTTATCTTTCACAAAGGAAAACTTATGAATTATTTATTTTTTACTTAGAAAAGTCTGTGACTATTTGCAAGTTGAAAATTATATATAAGTTTATATCATTTACGGGATTTACAGTAATCAAGATAATCATACATTAATACAGTATTCATTGAAAATGTTAAAAATATAACTTACAATCATAAATATTAATTAATTTTTACAGTAAATTAGGTCTACATTAATCAAATGTTTTTGAATAATGGAAGGACTTTTAGATACCCAAAACAATGATTTAATGTTTATCAACAAGTTTGTATATTTTATTTTAAATGAAAATAATAATTCTTGGTTTAGAGCTAAGGATGTATTCAAAGTATTATAATATAAGAAACTGAAAAATGCAATACGTGATCATGTTGATATTGAAGATAACATAGCTTTCAAGATTTTAACAACTTCCCTGAAACAGAGCCCTGAATAATTTATATCCACATACAATTTTTGTCAATGAATATGGATTATATCTATTAAGTATGTATTTAAAATTATCAAAAGCAAAAAAGTTAAAAAACTAGTAACATTGGAAGTACTATAATCACTTAGAAAGACTGATGAATATAAACTAGAACAAAGATATAAAAATCAAAGAAAAAGTTTAAATAAGCAACTTCTTAGTAAGGATATAAAATTGCATAAAATTTTAACGGGACAAATTGGAGCTTATTAGCCAATCAAGGATGTCTCTTCCAGCTCCCAACTATAACCACTTCTTACTACTCATGTATTCATCCAATCTAGAAGCTTAATTTAAAGTAACGATAAAAAGATAAAGAAATTAGAAAGTGTAGTAGTTATAGCATCCAATTTAAATTAGTTACATGAACGTATTTTAATTAAAAATAATCATTTATGGAAGTATCAATATTATGTAAAAATAATTCAAAAATGCAATGTCAGTTCAAGAATAAAGAATTATTAGAAGATTATCCAGAGATGGAAATCATTTTGAGAATTCCCTATGACCTTAATAGGATCAATCTATACAATAAAAGTAAAGAACTACCCATAAAACAGCAAGGAAACAATTTCAAAACAGATTCAATAGAAGAAGAATTAATGATGACAATATTATAAGTAAAAATAAACAAATGTTGTAAAATATAAGAGGGTCCTTAGATCATATTTCAAATATCAATCCAACAATTAAATTTATCAGAATAAGCTAATTATTTTACAAATACTTTATCATCTGTTTTCCAATTATTTTTTAAAATCTTATAAATATCATTTTTTTATCACATTTGACTTATTCTGGTTCATTGGAACTTCCTTCAACTTTTCCATCATTTAGATTTTTAATTTTATAGGTTATAGAATCTGTTTTACAAACTTCAGATATAACAAGTATTTCCTCTGTAAAATTAGGTAGATATTCTTTTCTGAGTTGACCCTTATATGTTGAAATTCTAGCCTTCTAAGCTTTATATCTAGCAATAGGAATAATCTTTACACAATATAGATTATTAAATACTTTAAATCCATATTTGTTTTAATTTACTTCAATTGAA
>NW_013673851.1:29479-31092 GCF_000517525.1 Limulus polyphemus
AGCGAGCATGTTTGGTATGATGGGGATTCGAACCCGCGACCTACAGATTGCGAGTCGAGTGCCCTAACCACCTGGCCATGCCGGGCCAAATGCCTTTGTTAATTCTTCATCTGTTTTTACATACATTGATTTACAAAGTGAAAAATAATTATTACAAATATCTATAACTGTTAAAATATAGTTTATGTTATTATTGTAAGATTTAAATTATCTCATATAAACTAAATCCAATTGACAGTGACTGTCTGTATGTGTTACGAAAACTCTGTTTCTTTTAAATTTATGTTTCATTGGTTTGTGTTTGTATATTTAGCTTGTTTATGCAAAAACTTTGTCATTTCTTAGTTTCTTTCTATTTCTTGCATATTGTTATTACCACTTCTTTATCATAATATGTCTCTTAACTTGTTTTTCTAATTGAGACTTTTTGTAGCACAAACTTTACATATTCTTTTCAAAAGTTATGAAAATAAGTGGTGAATGATTAATCAATGAATTAGAGAAGCTAACTGACAAATTAATAACACGGAACAAAACTAAAAACTTATATAATCAAATTGCTGATTTATTAAATACATTACTTAAAGAAGGAGAGATAACAAATAATGAAGTCGAAGAATATTATAAACGATTTTTAATATATAATAAATGAATTGTACTAAAGTGAACAAGTATTTAAGTGATGATTAAAATAAAGTTAAATGGCATACAAAAAGGAAGATGTAGTTTCATTTCAAATAGATAAATCTAAAAAGTTTAATCATCAAACAGATAAAAACAAACACAGATCAAACACATATATGATGGAGAGAGTATTACAATATCAAAAACACAGTTAAAATAAAATAGTCCCTGTATTAATAACATCTAGCAAAACAATTGTGGCTGATGCAGCTGGCGGACTTGGCCATTGTGGTGGGAAAAGAATAATGGATAAAGTTAGTAGATCTAGATTTCCTAATATAGTTATAATAAACGGAAAAAAAGTAATTCAAAATTTGTGAACTACCACTTTAAGATATAGACAGAATAATAAAAAATTATTATGTTTTCATAAGTTACAAGAATAATACTTTTAGATTCTCAAGATAGTGAGCATTTGGAGGGTTTTACTATAGATCATAAAATCCTATTGATATAAGTAATAGAAGTTATTCTTTTGCATTAAAATCTGTCAGTGTGGGTATTATGGAACAACATTGGTGAACTATTTCATAGCAATATTTTTATACATTATGATAGAAATAGTCAGAAAAAGAGTTACTATTGAAACGATGTTAACAGATCAAATTATAATTATAGAATAAGAATGAAACGTTAGAGACAGAAACGATCATTCAATTGAGTTAGACAAACAACGAAATATATATGGATTGCTTTGGAGTAATAAAAAATGAATTATAACAAACATCCTTTATTTGTAATAAGTCTGAAATTAAGTCTAATAAGTCTAATATTATGGGAAAGGTATTTTTACTGATGTTTTAAACAAAGCAAAAGTTCTTGAAGTTTTAAGTAAGAAAAGAAACGGTATTGCATACATATTCATAGAAAGTAAATTGAGTAATATATTAAAGAAAAAATTAATATATATATATATATATATATATATA
>NW_013673852.1:0-19480 GCF_000517525.1 Limulus polyphemus
CAACTTGGATAAAACAGTAATGTCTTCCTTTTCCTCTCTAATCTTCACATTTACATATTTTACTAACAACTTGGATAAAACAGTAGTGTCTTCCTTTTCCTCTCTAATCTTCACATCTACATATTTTACTAACAACTTGGATAAAACAGTAGTGTCTTCCTTTTCCTCTCTAATCTTCACATCTACACATTTTACTAACAACTTGGATAAAACAGTAGAGTCTTCCTTTTCCTCTCTAATCTTCACATCTACATATTTTACTAATAACTTGGATAAAACAGTAGTGTCTTCCTTTTCCTCTCTAATCTTCACATCTACATATTTTACTAACAACTTGGATAAAACAGTAGTGTCTTCCTTTTCCTCTCTAATCTTCACATCTACACATTTTACTAACAACTTGGATAAAACAGTAATGTCTTCCTTTTCCTCTCTAATCTTCACATCTACATATTTTGCTAACAACTTGGATAAAACAGTAATGTCTTCCTTTTCCTCTCTAATCTTCACATCTACATCTTTTACTAACAACTTGTTAAAATATGTAGATGTGAAGATTAGAGAGGAAAAGGAAGACACTACTGTTTTATCTAAACTTTATCTTGTTCTTTTCTTTTTCTTATATTTAGTACCTTGTTACAAAAGACACACACTGCATCATAAGTTGTGGAGGTAGTTGCTTGCTTGAAGATTTTCTTGGTTCTGTGAAATGACCATGTTGTTCTAGAATGTCCTTCTTCGGCTAACAGAGTCCGTTTCTCAGTCAACAGATCCAGATCCCAACATTCAGTACTTGCATGTTTTCACCACGTTCCGTGAAAACTTTGTGGTTTCTAATATTCGCTGTTCTTATTAATGTCTTCCATGACGCACTATCTTTTGGTGTTACTAATTTTATATTGTCGTCCGTGCAATGGATGACACGTGATGCCTGTGATAACGTGGCAATTATATTTTTTCTTGTGGGGGGGGGGGGATTTTCCTCTTCCATGGTGAATTATCTACTAAAAATTATTTATTGCCGTAATAATAAAACAGTAATTTTGTGTTGATAGAAATCTAATATTTTATCACTTTGGGTATACCAGTATAAAATAGCCAATATAAAGTTTCGGTGCAGAATATATAAAACATTTTAAGGATGCATGAGTAAATACAAATGCTTGCCTAAAAGAGTTCTGATGATGATGATAACTCTAGAGATGATTACACAATCCAACAGTATACAAAAATAGATGTATCCTTACAAGCGTCCACAGATAATGTTTAATTACATATTAAGGACAATGACAAATAGTTTGCCTCCCAGTGGCACAGTGGTATGTCTGCGGACTCATAACGCTACAATCCGGGTTTCTATACCCGTGGTGGGCAGAGCACAGTTAGTCCATTGTGTAGCTTTGTGCTTAATTACAAACAAATAGACAAATAGTCACGACATTAAACATATTTAAAAAAATAATATATCAATAAAGATATGTGAAAAACAGTGTGGATGTTGTTATAAGCGTAAATATCATAACGACCTATATCTCCAGAATGTAGCTTTATTAGCTCAATATTTCGTTATTACTACTTCTTCAGGAGCTATCGATTTCCTACCAGTTCATTAATCCATGTTGGATCTCAAGTTTCCTCTACAACAAACAGGCCAGATCTCGCTTTAACAAAATCCTATCACGATTATCTAAATTACAGACAGGCGTTCCGCAGGGCTCCGCCATTAGCCCACTCCTTTATATAATCTGTGTTAATAACATACCGTTCCCGAAACTCGCGTACACGCACACGTCTCAATACGCTAATGACGTAGCCACTTCGAGCACGTCACGAGATCCATTGGTTGCTACAAGCGAAGTTCAGACTTCTCTTTACCAAGTAGCATTGTGGTGTAATAAGGGGCGTGTTATATTAAAACTCAAGCTATTACATTCTATCGCTGTTTTAAAAGGAAAAAACTTTTGCAAACCAATTTTCTTTTTTGATTTTTGGGTCTTTGATTTTTAAGCCATGAGGACATATTTATCAGAGCTCCAAGACTAAGTATCTATCCTTCCCTCGGGAAGACAACCCACTCGAATTTCGCCGACGACATCATCCGAAAGATCCCGAAAGATTTCTCTCTAAGCAGGATTATCATTTTCCTAAGAAAACCCAACACAGTCATCGACCCGTCCAAGACAAGACTGTTACGAAGGGGAGGAATTTTTATTCAGCCCCTTACTCCCGAAGACGCAGCTTATCTCTGTTCCCCATGGAACTCCAACCAACCAGTTACTTGTAAAATCCCCCAGAGCTAATATACAACTTTTCTCTGTTTTCCTTAGAGGCGTCGACCAGTCCGTCTCAACCGAAGACATACATAAGCCTAGATGCTATACCAGATTATACGATCCACACAGTACACCACATCAAATCAAGGATCACGAACTTGCCAACCCAATACGTCAAGATCGTTACTACTTCTAAACTCACTGCAGAACACCTGTTAACTAATAGTTTTGTCTACTTCTTTTTTATTTCAGAGCTAAAAGACCCAGACGACACCCCAACCTTACACTTTTTTTCCTCTCAAACCTCCAGTTCACCCGTCATGTACCAACAAACCACTGAAGATGCTCATGAAAACTACCATCGCTACCATTCAACCAACTCTTTCCATGAAGCACCCTCAAACCGAAGCCAACACAAGAAATATCCACACAGACTACACGAGTCAAGAGACAACATGAACCTGCACACAAATTCACATAGACTTTACCAGCAACCAGGGAAAAAAATGAAAACTCAGGCCACACAGACAGAACCAGCAACCAGGGAAAAAATGAAAATTCAGGCCATGCAGACAGAACCAGCACTAAGCCACACCTCAACATCGGAGGAACCAGTCCCAATGTAAACCAGTGAAACCCAGACTCAAGTTCCCAAAAAAGCAAGAAAAATCAAAACTGACGAAACCTACCGACGACAATTGAAGCTTCCCTCTCATATCAACCAGAATGCTCTTTTAGACCAGTCGTTTCCGGAACCACGCCGAATTCGACGATAATCCTCAGCCTCCACAGTCACTACACTACCATCACGACATAGAAGAACAGTTGTCGACCAGGATTGCAACTATATGCAGTATTTCCAGTATTTCCATAGACCTTCAGTGATCTAATATCCCAATGTACATTAACCTTGTCTTCTTTTCCTTTCAGCTTCCACCGGCACGGTCAGGGTATTTCATTCGGCACCCTGGCCTTGAAAGTGGGATTTCTCGGGGTACTCCCATTTCCTCCCACAGCAAAATTATTCCTGAATTCCCGAATTCTAGTTATTTTTGGATCCTGTGATCCCAACCCTGAAAAGGTGCCGACCTAAGTTTAAGTTCAAGTCAAAATTCATGGCAATAATAAATAATTCCCTTTAGAAATTAAAACTCCAGTTCTATTATAATAACATACTCATTATGGAAGCATTAATCTTCAAACGCATGAATCCTTAATCCAGGAACTCGCTACATGTGTCCCAGCCTTGGTTCTACCAGCCAGACCAAGACCATCTCACCTCGACTTCCTAACCACCCCTGACTTTCTTCACAGCTCTGTGGCCTCAATCTCATCTCCTCTCACTGGCTTATTTCTGCAAACATAACTTGAAATTAAACTCACTGAAACAATAAAATCACGCGCGGGGTTGAAGGGGAACAAAGGTTCCCGAGCACCCCAGTTGAGAAGGGCAGACAAACATAAAGTTTGTTTTCTCTTCCTTCAAACTAACTTACTGTCACAGTTAGTTTTGTTTTGTTTTATTTTATTTCGCAAACGAAATTAACTCTATTAGGATCCAACATTAAATTCACTAAAACTGTTAAAATTTTAGGTATAATTTTTAACCGTTCACTAAACTGGACTGAACACTTCGAAAAACTTTGTAAATCAGTTAGTCAACGAAACACGTTTCTAAAGAAAATTGGGGAATGCACAATAGATATACGCCTGACACCATTCTAACCATTTATAAATCATACATCAGACCACTTATTGAATACGGATGCGTGGTTACATGTAACATACCCACTAATCTAATCGGGAAACTCGAAACCCTACAAAATCAAACAATTCGAACAGCTTTCCGCCTACCAAAATATACCCCACCTATTTCCTAGCCTCAAGGAAAGAAATCAAAAGTTAGCCAATAGATACTATCGGATAGCCAGTACAAGAAACACACTAACACGATAACTTACAATGTTAACATCTGATACATGGCACACCCACCAGTCTCCATATTATATCTGTAATCATTAACATGTAGTGTACTAATCATGTATGTCTTTTATTTCTCGTTTCAGACTCGCAGCTCAGGCACTACCCAAGTAGAATATTCGGCGGCTGGGGAGTGAAAATGGGTTTTCCTCCCACAACAAAATTCTGAGTATAGAATCCATAGATCTCTACCCGTTGGTTTTGTATTACTCCGCGACCTTTGATTGTTTCTGCTTTTTGCTTGCCCTAAACATCGCGAGAAGAAAGCATTAGTATCATTAGTGTGTTAATTATCATTGTTAATTTTTTTTCATGCAATGTTAAATAACCTCTAGTCCATTGAAGAGAAATCATTTTCTGAGCGCCCCCGGGTGCTTTCAAACCTAAACTTTTTGTTTGGGGCAGTAATTTTACAATCATAATTACTGTCATGCTTTTTGTTGTTCACAATAGCTAGTAAAAGGTAACGGCCGTGTGATATACTGAATTATTAAAGTGTAGTAAAATAAAAAAGTCGTGATAGTCTGTAAAATGTTTAATTTTCCCAAACTGTAGCAAGTCTAAAGCTGCTACATAATTGAATAGATTTAAAGAAAAGTACGAGGAACCTCGTTAGTGAAAAATAAGAGGGATTTTTAGAGAACTAGTCAGGAAATCTTATCATGTTAAACACATTTTACTGTGTATGATGAACTGTAAAACGTAAATACACACACGCACATACACGTGTATTTATAATTTTTCATATGCATATATATATATATTTGATATCCGTAAATAGTGAACTTACAAAACTACAGGATGTTTCTTCAGTAACTCGTCAGTTGATTAAAATGGTCTTTTACTTACCTTTAAATAACTTGTAAAAAACAACTAATTTCATATAACATCTATACTTTGCTAGTACGAACTTTTAATTAAAATTCTAAGTTTTGGTTGCACACAAATATTAACGTATGCATAGTAAAATTCGTTTCATAAGTGCTGGTAAGTTTTGGTTGCACACAAATATTAACATATATATAGTAAAATTAGTTTCATAAGTGCTTGTAAGTTTTGGTTGCACACAAATATTAACATATATATAGTAAAATTAGTTTCATAAGTGCTTGTAAGTTTTGGTTGCACACAAATATTAACATATATATAGTAAAATTCGTTTCATAAGTGCTTGTAAGTTTTGGTTGCACACAAATATTAAAGTAGGTATAGGAAAATTAGTTTCTTAATTACTTGTAAGTTTCGGTTATACATAATTATGTATAGTAACTCTAATGAGTGCAACTGCCATGCCACTTTCTCGACGGTGGAGAAGTTTAGCAACAGGAACAAAACAGACATTTCTTTTTATGTATTTGTAATTTTTGTGGCAAATTTCGGATATGAAAATGTAGGCGAAAGGAAATTAATAACTTTCTTAAGTATATCTATGTCATACTTTTCAGTTTTTCAGTCTTCAAACAGCTTTACGTTAAGAATTGAGTAATAACTGTATCTACGTACACACACACATATACTCGGGTATAAGTTAGGCTATAAACGTACGTCATAGACCAAGGTTCTAACTGATTGGATGTTCAAGTGTTTAGGTAGACAAATATAATCAATGAAGTTAACGTCGTCTGGCACGTTCTTATTTCGTCTGTGTGGTGTAACCTATCTTACCCAGTCGAGGTGCTGATAACACTAGCTACACTGGAAATGAACTCACTGGATAAAACGTTTACCAAAAACTCATTTTTTAAGAAAGAAGATTCTTGGAAAGAAAAAACGTTTTCATGTCCAGCGGTTTGTGATGAAGATGCTGATTTCGAAATGGATTACACGGTTTTGTACAAATTACGTAGTTTCTTAGGCCTTAAGCCAAGAAAAGATCTGGATGAAAGAGAACAAATCAGTTTGTGCTCTGGAGAGAGATTTCAGTGGCGAAGAGTGTTTGTAATTATTTACCTCCATTTATCCGTGGCTCGAGCATTTAATCAGATAATCTACCTATGGCTCCAGGATGACAGCCTCGGCTTCTGGGAAAGTATTACTGACACTTTACACAGCTTGTCAGCAGCAATAACTGTGGATATACTGGTCTATAAAGAAGAAGAAATAGTCAACCTCCTAACCTACTTCGCACAGAAGATTATCCCGTTATTAAATTATCCTTCTCGACGTGTAGTGCAAAAGACCCTGAGACCAACGAAGTACGCCTACATCTGTTGTTTAATAGTTCTTCTGGTCTGTCTTTGGTTAAACGTTTTCTATGTTTGGAAGTTTCAACGTATCCTGCAATACAACTACTTTGGTTTCTCGATTTTGTCATTTCCCACTTGGTTGTTATACAGTCTAATTGCAGTTGAACGAGGATTGTTTGTTTTAGTTACTTGGGGTGTTCTGGCTGGCGTAATGGCCTTTTACGTATCCCTTTGTACATTGATGGGACTCGCTTTGAGCTGCTGGAACAAAAGCGCCGATCACAGCTACAGGATGTTTTCGGGAAAAAAGCAACGTTTCCGAAAAAGGATTATGAGATTACGGAAGGAACATTGCGACTTTGGAAACGCCGTTTCACTGGTGGAATCGCTTTTTTCTCCGTTAGTGTTTGTCTGGTGTTCACATTTTTTGTTGGTATCACTAAACGAAATTACATACCGTATTGCTTTCTCTAGATTGGCTGTTTCCTTTATATTGCCGTTGGGGATGGCGGCTGTTCTCAACTCTTTACCTGTCGTTACCTTTTTGCTGATGACTTTAACCGCTGCAACAACCTCAGCCATATCCGAAGAATCTCTCCAACGGATCCGCATGCTGTTCACTCGAAGCCTACAGACCATGGATTTGTGCACGGACTTGAAGATGAAGTCTCTTACTCTGGAACTGATGAATAGCAAGATCGCTTTCACTGCCTGGAACTTTTTTACTCTAGACAGGTCACTCATTCTCACTATAGCAGGGGCGCTTCTCACCTACGGAGTGGTGGTAGCACAGTTCAAAGGGATGTAAAGCATGTAGATAGTCATTCATGGTAGATCTGATCGAACTTTACTGGTCTTGGGATATATTATTATGGATTTTTCAACTTACGTCTGATATTACCTGATAGTTTTAAGGAAGTGTCTTAAAGACTGAGTTAGAGTTTTCAATCTTTGTTACTATAATCGAGTAAATCCGTTTAAACTTCAGCAGGAAGTTTCAGAGTGATAGTAAAATGTTCTAGCACAACATTTTTTTTATTTTTAGGTTAAAATTGACGGTGAAAAGAGGTTTTGAAATCTGAATCTAATCCTCAAGTGAAAATGTCCAATAATCTTTATAATACGTTTCTATCATGGTTTTGTGAACTATGTAACAATACAAGCACAACAAGCTTGGATACATTTGTTTCCCACTTACATATCATAGATATTAAACTAAACGCAATGGAATAAAAATGTGTTATCATAACTGAGAAATAAATAGTTTATCTTATATGATGTTACAGTTACTTTAAATATAAGAAGAATTTCAATGGCACTCAGCACCAACAAGTGAGGGTCTTCTTCAACCTTCAATGTATTATTAGTAACGAAATATGTTTCAAAAGGAAATACGACACTCAGCACCAACAAGTGAGGATCTTCTTCAACTTTCAATGTATCAATAATAACGGCAGATGCTTCAACAGGAAATACGACACTCAGCATCAACAAGTGAGGTTCTTCTTCAGCCTTCAATGTATTATTAATAAAGAAATATCCTTCATCAGGAAATACGACACTCAGCACCAATAAGTAAGACTCTTCTTCAACTTTCAGTGTATTATTAATAACAGGAGATGTTTCAACAGGAATTACGACACTCAGCACCAACAAGTGAGGTTCTTCAACTTTCAGTATATTATTAATAAAGAAAGATGCTTCAACAGGAAATACGACACTCAGCACCAACAAGTGAGGATCTTCTTCAGCTTTCAGTGTATTATTAGTAACAAAAGATGTTTCAACAGGAAATACGACACTCAACACTAACAAGTGAGAATCTTCTTCACCCTTCAGTGTATTGTTAATAAAGAAAGATCTTTCAACAGGAAATACGACACTCAGCACCAACAAGTGAGGATCTTCTTTAACGTTCAGTGTATTATTAGTAACAGAAGATGTTTCAACAGGAAATACGACACTCAACACTAACAAGTGAGGATCTTCTTCACCCTTCAGTGTATTGTTAATAAAGAAAGATCTTTCAACAGGAAATACGACACTCAGCACCAACAAGTGAGGATCTTCTTTAACGTTCAGTGTATTAATAATAACGGCAGATGTTTCAACAGGAAATACGAAACTCAGCACCAACAAGTGAGGATCTTCTTCAACTTTCAGTGTATTAATAATAACGGCAGATGTTTCAACAGGAAATACGGCACTCAGCACCAACAAGTGAGTTTTTTCTTCAGCCTTCAGTGTATTGTTAATAAAGAAAGATGCTTCAACAGGAAATACGACACTCAGCACCAACAAGTGAAGATCTTCTTCAGCTTTCAGTGTATTATTAGTAACAGAAGATGTTTCAACAGGAAATACGATATTCAACACTAACAAGTGAGGATCTTCTTCAGCTTTCAGTGTATTGTTAATAAAGAAAGATCTTTCAACAGGAAATACGACACTCAACGCTAACAAGTGAGGATCTTCTTCAGCTTTCAGTGTATTGTTAATAAAGGAAAATGTTTCAACAGGAAATACGACACTCAGCACCAACAAGTGAGGTTCTTCAACTTTCAGTATATTATTAATAAAGAAAGATGCTTCAACAGGAAATACGACACTCAGCACCAACAAGTGAGGATCTTCTTCAACTTTCAGTGTATTATTAATAACGACAGATGTTTCAACAGGAAATACGACACTCAGCACCAACAAGTGAGGATCTTCTTCAGCTTTCAGTGTATTAATAATAACGACAGATGTTTCAACAGGAGATACGACACTCAGCACCAACAAGTGAGGATCTTCTTCAACTTTCAGTGTATTATTAATAAAGGAAGATGTTTCAACAGGAAATACTAAGTTTGTGTTTTTCTCGAAGTAGAATGAAAACAATTATTTAGTATTATTAAAAGTAATCTGCACTGAAGTAAAGATTGACCTAAAACGACTCTGTAATGTAAGCAAAATTAAATTTAATAAATATACTTTAAAACAAAAGTTTTCATAGAAGTAGACAAAAAGACTGTCCAGGGGAGAAATAGTTTAGTTGGGAGGGCGTTAGACCAAAGATATATGTCCAGGGGAGAAATAGTTTAGTTGAGAGGGCGTTAGACCAAAGATATATGTCCAGGGGAGAAATAGTTTAGTTGAGAGGGGGTTAGACCGAAGATCTATGTCCAGGGGAGAAATAGTTTAGTTGAGAGGGCGTTAGACCGAAGATATATGTCCAGGGGAGAAATAGTTTAGTTGAGAGGGCGTTAGACCGAAGATCTTTTTTTTCAACGGAGAAATAGTTTAGTTGAGAGGGCGTTAGACCGAAGATCTACACCTTCATGGTTAGATCCCATTTAATATTGGAAGTTATAGGTTTTGTTATTTAATGCACGAAAATAAACATAAAGCTAAATTTATCGCTTGCAAAAGTTTATGAACTATTTTGTCTGGAAGTACTTCACATATATAAAAAATATGAAGGAGAGAAGAATGTTTTGAATAAATTAGTTACTTGCTTAAGAAAAAACTGTAATATGACATGATATTTTCACAGAGTTACGTATATTAACTACTGATTGTTTAAATATCGCGTTCTATAAAATATTTGTATAGAGTTTAAAATGTAGGCAATCGAGACAAAACGCTATGATTAGAAATATTTACGTCAAATTCTATAGAAGAAATTATTAGACTCGAAACCCATTAAACATTATCTCTGGTCAGTAAAAATTTGGATGAATATATTTTGCAAATCGTTAATAAAAATACATTAAAGTATTAAATGCAATGAAAATAAACTAAAGTGTAATAATAATAGTCTTATAAAAATTTCACGAAATGATAATAGTTTTTTTTGTCAGTCGAGACAGCTTCTGTCCGATAGTGATGATGAACTGAAGATGCAACAGATGTAATATCAATGTTTCAAAGTTCGCTTATAATAAGCGGCATTGGGCTTGCGTTTTTCAAAAGACGCTTTAATGTTCTGAGAACCGCGGGCTGTGTTTTATTCTGAGGTCCCTTATTTTGTAAGGAGTGGTTTCGGTAATTGACTGGGTCAATGTATAGCCTACATGATTATCATCATCCTATTCCCACTCCTCTTCAATTATGAAACCAACCAATAATTTTAACTATTTGGTCCGCCCACTCGACACATTCTGTATTCCAGTTAAGTCACAAAGAACAGTTTTGTAAGTAATGCCGCATTTTGTTTCTCGTTAGACTTGGCAACACTGCACAATATGTGCTACACTTGAGATATCACATATGTTAAGTCTGTGGAAGTTGTCGTGTTTCGGTGAAATCGTTATATAGTGTTTCGTGTGATGTGTATGGTTCAACTCTAAAGTCGTTAACGATAATAAAATTTAACTGTCGTCTCTTAATATTCGGCTTTAAGAGATTATGGTATATGATTTGTATTACGAAGTATTTCACTCAAAAAAAATACGTGAAGGAAAAAACTAAACCTTCACTAGAGTGGTTTTATATTCGATAGAGAATGAAAGCATATTTCTCACAGTGTCATTGGTATTACATAGGTTTGTTGAAATGACGCATTCTGCATAAGAGGGTTTCCTTATGGTTGGAACTATTTAAGCTAACTAATAAAAATAGTAAACCATACACATCCCGACAGTTTAGCTTAATGAGCGAAATGTCTCCGATCTGAAGTTGTTCTTTAATTATCTTTCATTACTCCTCCCTGAAGCGGATTAATTGTGAAGACTCATGGTACCCTTTATTGCAACCAATTCCAGATTCTCGAGTAAGGAAGTACATTATGCTAATATATAATAAGTAGGCAAACAATGATTTATAAGAATAAGGAAGAATTTTATTGATGATGGAACATAATATTCTGTGGAAACATCTGGTATGTTCCACCATCAATAAAATCTTTCCTCATAAATCATTGTATATTATTAAAATATCATATTATCTTTCTGCTTTTGGTGTCTCTTTCACAAGCGTTTCGTCAGAAAAGTCATTTGTATCTACTGTTTTTACTCAATGCACAGAGCAATCGTTTACTTCTGTTAGAAACTGATGTATTAAATTACAAAATGGGTAAAAATTGCTTTACGGTTTCAAACAAGACAAATTAAAGGCTGTCCAGGCCTTACATTTGGAAGACTGTTAGCAGTCAAATCAAACAAGACAAATTAAAGGCTGTCCAGGCCTTACATTTGGAAGACTGTTAGCAGTCAAATCAAACAAGACAGATTATAGGCTGTCCAGGCCTTACATTTGGAAGACTGTTAGCAGTCAAATCAAACAATCAAATTATAGGCTGTCCAGGCCTTACATTTAGAAGACTGTTAATAGTCAAATCAAACAAGACAAATTATAGGCTGTCCAGGCCTTACATTTGGAAGACTGTTAGCAGTCAAAGTCGAACTATGTTTTCCTCTCATTAATTCAGTAGATGATTAATGGGGTAAATTAGACAGTTCCCGGCTGTTTTATTTCAAGTCTGATTTGAACTATAACTTAAGCACAGCTGTGTATTTTCTCAAATTAAAACTCTATGACTATATATTCAACTTATTGTGGTAAGAAAATCTCTTTTTGTAACAACTTTTGATTTGATTTTCTGAACTTACCTTTCTCTAATGGATACATGTGTGTTATAAACTAGTTCTCAGTAATTTGGTTCACTGAGCTTACCTTTTTCTAATGGATAAATAAATCTTGTTATTTTATAAATTGGTTCTCTGAGCTTACCTTTCTTTAATGGATATATAACTCTTGTTATTTTATAAATTGGTTCTCTGAGCTTACCTTTCTCTAATGGATATATAAATCTTGTTATTTTGTAAATTGGTTCTCTGAGCTAACCTTTCTCTAATGGATAAATAAATCTTGTTATTTTATAAATTGGTTCTCTGAGCTTACCTTTCTCTAATGGATATATAAATCTTGTTACTTTATAAATTGGTTCTCTGAGCTTACCTTTCTCTAATGGATATATAAATCTTGTTATTTTATAAATTGGTTCTCTGAGCTTACTTTTCTCTAATGGATATATAAATCTTGTTATTTAATAAATTGGTTCTCTGAGCTTACCTTTCTCTAATGGATATATAAATCTTGTTATTTTATAAATTGGTTCTCTGAGCTAACCTTTCTCTAATGGATATATAAATATTGTTATTTTATAAATTGGTTCTCTTACCTTTCTCTAATGGATATATAAATCTTGTTATTTTGTAAATTGGTTCTCTGAGTTTACCTTTCTCTAATGGATATATAAATCTTGTTACTTTATAAATTGGTTCTCTGAGCTTACCTTTCTCTAATGGATATATATAAATCTTGTTATTTTATAAATTGGTTCTCTGAGCTTACCTTTCTCTAATGGATATATAAATCTTGTTATATTGGGTTTCTCTTATTGCGAATCGTGAATAAAATACAAAAATCTCTGATATTTTTCTAGGCACACAGATGTGTAACTTTTATATTCTTGAAAAGTGACATTATAAACCAAATACCATATACAACCATCAATAATATAAACCAAATACCATATGCAACCATCAATAATATAAACCAAATACCATATACAACCATCAATAATATAAACCAAATACCATATGCAACCATCAATAATATAAACCAAATACCATGTATAACCACCAATAATATAAACCAACTACCATATACAATCATCAATAATATAAACCAAATACCATATACAACCATCAATAATATAAACCAAATACCATATACAACCATCAATAATATAAACCAAATACCATGTATAACCACCAATAATATAAACCAACTACCATATACAATCATCAATGATATAATCTAAATGCCATGTAAGACTGGGGCTGGTTTTAACGCATAAGAGACTGCACGTAACTTGGAACTATACCGTTATAGGGCGAATGACGAGAGCGAATAACCACGACCGCTTTATAGGTTGACGGCTGTGTAAAGGAACCCAAGGTCAGACAGCAGAGCCAAGCCCTGATGACGATTGTCATGCCGTTTGAGCCTTGTGAACTGTGCTAACTGATGAATTAGATACAATGTATGAACTACTGTGAAATGAAAGGCCATATATATCACCAAATATGACAATGTTTCCAACGAAATCTAAATAATGTACAAATAACTATGAATTCCATATATAAACAATTAGAAATACATGTATGTTTACCCAAAGAAGAATGTCTACAATACATTAATAGAAATATTGAATACAAAATACCATGCACATCTAAAGCAAAATAAATCACTTATTAAAAAGATCAGTCAATTTAGTCCGTCTCGGTGTCTTCGACGCCTCATGTTTTACAAACTACAGAATGTTCTTTAGGCGGATAACGTTTCCAGTTGTAGCATTTCCTGCCTTTCCATCCACTTAAAGGCCACTTCAAAGCCCCGAACAACGTCTGATACTGTTGGTGATGGCTGGTCAACTGAATCGTCATCGTTATCCTCATCTTATTGGCTATTTTCTTGTCTGACACTTCCAATGATTTCATCATAAATCATTGTCTCATGAATCGATTGGTTGTCATCTATTGTAAACAAGGTCGAGATGGCGTCATCGTCAAGTTTATTACCCAGTATTCTATTCACATTTGCCGAGTCATTGGCATTAAAACCGTCGTACTCCATCACTTGCTTTTAGGCTTCACGAATCTCATCTTGGGTGAATCCACAAAAGTCATTATTTCCATCACTGTTGCTATCATTGTCAAATGCGTTTCCTAGCTAGTTCCTTTCTCCAGCAAAAACGAATACATTTTGTTGAGATGCTCTCCCATGCTTTCCCACTTATGTAAATCGCCTCATTAATATTTATTTCCATTAGAAAGGAGCAGATCACGACGATAATTCCTCTTGAATGTTGCGATGATTTTTGGTCCAGTGGCTGTATTTTCGACGTCGTGTTTTTTGGTAAAAATACTGCCTTGATTTTACCATCTCTGAATGTGAGGTTTTCATCTGACGAGTGAGCTCCACAGTTTTCAAGAAGTAAGATGGCCTTTGCTTCGAGTTTTTTTACCTTGTGATGGTGTCTAAAGGCTGGAACGAAGTATTGGTGAAACCACTCTTTGAATATGGAACTAGTCATCCATGTGTTTGTACTATTCTTGTAAAGGAACGGCAGTGTTTTCATATTAAAGTAATGGAAAACAGCGAAGTTTTCCAATAGCCAGTGGCGTAAGTTTAAGGCCATTCTTGTTGCAAAATAACAAGATGGCGATTCTTGTTCTGTTCTGTTTGATTCCAGTGGATTTGGCTGCATCGGATTTTGTTGCTAGGGTTCATTCTGGTTGCATCGTTCTGAATAAAGCTGTCTCATCGCAGTTGTACACTTGTTCTGGAGAGCAATTCCATCTTCCAGGATTTTACAAAGAGTATTTGGGTATTTTCTTGCTGCTTTGTTTATTTGAAGAGCGAATTTCTTTGCTTGGGCCTGGATTATCGGTCCAGATACTGGCATTCCCTCTGCTCTTTCTTGTATAAACCATGTATACAAGGCTTTATTGAGGTCTCTATTTTGGGCTGGTCTTTCCTTCTTTCATGTCTGTCCCTCCTTCTTCAATTTTGCAGGAAACAGTCCTTAGATGAGCTTCACCTTTGATCCAGCCTCTGATGGTCGATTCGGCAGTGCCTTGTTCTTTTGATATCAGGCATTGTCGCGACACTTTTCTAATTCTATCAGTGACTCGCGAGCTTCTCGGCAATCGTGTACGCTTTTCTCTTGATGTTGACGGTAGACATTTTGGTGGTGAAAATGATGTGCAATACGTCTATACCCGTTGTACGTTCTCTAGTCATATGAAAGACTTATAGAAACAATTGCTTGAAGTCTTTCATATGACTAGAGAAAAAATGAGTAATTGTTTTTGTTTCGTATTTGATTGGCTAGAATAATCACCAACTGTAAACAAAGAAATCTGATTGGATTGCCAAAAACGCGCCAAAGCTGATAACTTATACCGATATCCTAAATTGAATACAATTAGAAACCTCACATCGTTTACAATGCGGTAAACAAGCAATTGTGACGTCACAATGGTCATCCCATTTTTTTTTCTAGAAGTACACGACTATCCATAGCTCGCTTTGCTTATATTATTAGGTGTTGTGTGTCAGATTTTGGATTGAACAAGACAAGTAACATAGATAGCGATAGCTTTTCTAATTGTAGTAAGTGAGGAGCTGTCAGGCATGCCTTTTTCATTGAGTTCTATGAATATATTCAGGGCTGGATTGGCACTAAAGGACCTTCCCGAACAATATCTCATGCTGCAAAGTGGCTAAATAATTAAAATTTAAAATAATTTTCTAGGAATGCGTTAAATGCACAGGCTCACCGTGGAATTGCCCGCTATCCAGGCTGATTATACGCACATCCCGTGGGGCCAGTGATTCTAGTAAGCCTACTAAACTTTCTGGGAGCTGTCCGCGTTATATCTGAACCCGGACAACTGTACAACGGGACCCGAGTATACATTAGGTTGAACAGATTTGTTTATTGTTAAACACAGAGTTACACAACGGGCTATCTGTACCGTCCCATTGCTGGTATCGAAACTCGATAGTCCTTCAGACTTACCGCTGAGATACCGGGGAGTGGGGAGGAGGCTATTGGATAGGAAATCTAGTTTTGGTAACAGCATAAGCATACAAAATAAATTTTAGTTTTTGAAATATATAAAACGTGTCTTCTTATAGGCAATCTTAAAGACTTTTGAATGATAAAATACATAGTGCAGAACTTCCAAACAAAGATTTACAAACTTCTAGGACTAAGAACAGTTAGGCATGAAAATTTGAAATGAAAAATAATGAATAGTTTTAATATTCGTAAGACAAAAATATTCACAGGTTATTGTACGTAGGATGATAATTTAAATTGTGATTAATAACATTTGTTGTTTTAGCCCGTCGATTCGTTGAAAATTGGTATTGGTTAACATACAGCTTAAAGCAAGGGATGTCACTTGGAAATTTCATGTAAGTAGGAACTTGAAAGTTTGAGACAATAAACTTAGAATTAAAATATATATATGAATGTTGTACAAGTACACTTCATAATTAGAAAACTGCTTGATTACTTTAGGTTTTATAACCCAACAGGTGCAGCTGAAGAGAATGAGTGCTGTCCTAGAATTAATATTCAAAGAAGTGACATTGTGTTAATTAGCTCACTTAGTAACTGACCTTTGACCTGTTCCTCTAACTCTCTAACTGTTTAAAATATAACACAAGCAATAAAGAACTCTGTTTAAACATAACAAAAGCAATAAAGCATATAGTTTAAACATAACACAAGCAATAAGAACACTGTTTAAACACAACAAAAATAATAAACATACTATTTAAATATAGCACAAGCAATAAAGCATACTGTTTAAACATAATACAGGCAATAAAGCATGCTATTGAAACATAACGCAAGTAATAAAGCACATTGTTTAAACGTAATACAAGCAACCAAATATATTTTGTAATCATGATACAGGTAATAAATCATTCTGTTTAAACATAAAACAAGCAATAAAGCACACTTTTTAAACATAACACACTATAACAAACTATAAAGCATACTGTTTAAACATAACACAAGTAATGAAGCATACTGTTTAAACATAATACAAGCAATAACGCATACTGTTTAAACATAACACAAGTAATGAAGCATACTGTTTAAACACAACACAAGTAATGAAGCATACAGTTTAAACATATCACAAGTAATGAAGCATACTGTTTAAACATAACACAAGTAATGAAGCATACAGTTTAAACATAACACAAGTAATGAAGCATACTGTTTAAACATATCACAAGTAATGAAGCATACTGTTTAAACACAACACAAGTAATGAAGCATACAGTTTAAACATATCACAAGCAATGAAGCATACTGTTTAAACATAACACAAGTAATGAAGCATACTGTTTAAACATAATACTAGCAATAAAGCATACTGTTTAAACATAATACAAGCAATAAAGCATACTGTTTAAACATTAGACAAGCATTAAAGCATACTGTTTAAACATAACACAAGTAATAAATCATACTGTTTAAACATAACACAATAAATGAAGCATACTGTTTAAACAAAACATAAGTAATAAAGCATACTTTTTAAATATAAACCAAGCAAGTAAGCATACTTTTTATACATAACCCAAAAAATGAAACATACTGTTTAAACATAATATAAGCAATAAAGCACACTGTCCAAACATAACACAAACTATAAAGTATACTGTGTAGATATAACATAAGCAATAAAACATATTGTTTAAACATAACTCAAACAGTAACATATACTGTTTAAATATAACACAAGCAAAGCGTTTTTGAAAAACATTCCAAGTCTGAAACTAAACTGAAATAACAATATGAATTTTAAACACATATATCTTTCATCGATCTAGGTAAGTCATAAAGCAAGGCTTGTTTCAATACAGGCCATTTACGTAATTAGCAATAAACTCGGAGCGAAGACTTTATCTTCAAAATGTAACTTATTCTCATTATAAAACGATAGTTGTACAGAGTTGCGTATAAACTCTGATAACAATAATAATAGTAATAACTCTCCGCTATTGTCAGAATAATTGTTGTCGTTTGAAGAATGAATATTCGAATTATCTAACGTTTTGTAGTTTCGGGTAATCCAGCTGTTATTATAATGACTGTCTTGACATATTACTATCTAGCTCTAAACGTAAGTCTGTATTTCCGATAAGTTAACCACATCGTTACAGTAATCACCATTTTATTTTCCTCTATAAGTTCTTGGTATATCGGAAAATTGTAGAGTAACGACGTGAATCACAATAATGGTTTGGGTAATTTGTTTCCATTACTCCCTCGTTACATCAGTTTTTAAATATACTTCGATTTTATGTTTTCGCTGCTCGGTGAAGGGAGTTTCGTTATACTTATGTAGATTTGAATGGGTTGATTATGGGTATATATATATATATATATTATTGTTTCACAGTTTTAGAAACAAAGGTTTCTACGTCTGAATGAAGATCTCGTAGGTAGGAACCAGTTTGATATATTACACACAACCAATCATATTCGGTGGAACTAACTGAAACAGGCATCGACATTTAGGATCGGAATTTAAAAATTAAACCAGTAAATTAAACAATCAACTGGTTTAATAACTCCGTGATTGTTTACGTTAGAAATATTAGTTTCGCCGGAGTTAAGGTTTAAACAATCACGGAGTTATTAGAGAGTTATTCAAAGTTTGGAAGAGTTGTCGGTTATCTTCGTATGTTGCCTATGTAGTCGGTTATCTTCGTATGTTGCCTATGTAGTCGGTTATCTTCGTATGTTGCCTGTATAGTCTGTTATCTTCGTATGTTGCCTGTGTCAACACATTATCCATGATTTAAACATGTGGAAAGTTTTAAATGAAAAGTGTATATACCATTTATTGATAACAAAGACTTGAGCAAAGTCCCAATCCAACTGAATTATTTTTCAAAATATTATCATTATAGTTTTTACGTAAGTGTTTGCAGCGTTTAATTGTAGGGTTTATGGGGATGTAAAAAAAAATAATGCTCCAGTTAAAAAAACCCATAAAAAATCAGAAACGGTTAATCTAAATACTGACGATATGACACAAGAAGGTCTTAAGTTGGCAATATCTAGTAAAAACAGGGTTATTTAGTATAATGTGGGTCATATCGATCTGAGGGCAATTTTCACATAAATACATAAATAAGAAGATATACGTGTTTTAAACATATTCCAAATGCAAAGTGGACAAATACTTGTTTCTGATAGCACAGAACTAACTTAAAACTCTGAAGAGGAAAGTGTAGATATTATATTATACAAAAGTGTAGATATTATATTATACAAAAGTGTAGAGATTATATTATACAAAAGTATAGCGTATAGAGCTTATATTATACAAAAATGTAGATATTATATTATACAAAAGTGTAGCGATTATATTATATAAAAGTGTAGAGATTATATTAGACAAAAGTGTAGAGATTATATTATACAAAAGTGTAGAGATTATATTATAC
>NW_013673852.1:20480-27700 GCF_000517525.1 Limulus polyphemus
AGAGATTATATTATACAAAAGTATAGCGTATAGAGTTTATATTATACAAAAGTGTAGAGATTATCCTGAAGGTTGTTAATTATATTTCTTTCACAAATTAATTTAGAACATAATGTAGTTGTAGATATTCTAACAACTTTGTGTAGTTGTAATAATGATTTAAATATCTTGATACAGAGAGTGACGATGAGATTTTCAAAAGATCATTATCAAAATAAAGATTTTTAAATTTTGAAAAGGAAATTAAATGATCGTTTAAAAAGTTAGAAGTTGCTCTTAGACATACAGACAATATAACAGGTTTAATATATCAAATGCAAAAACTGTTAACCGTGATGCTAACTGCTTTTCAACTTCTGTCTATCGTAAAAACACATTTACTGGCCTTTTTACTCAGTTTCACAATTTTATACCATTTTTTTTCAAACGCCATCTTAATCTCTGTCTATTAAATAGAGCTTATAATCTTATCTCATCCTACTTAGCCTTCACAATGAAATTACTTCCACACAAAACATTCTCTTTCAAAACGGCTACCCTATGCATTTCTTGGAGAAAATAAGTTCCTCATTCCTAACTATTTTATTTGTCAAACCACCTAAGACACTCACTGTACCCAAACTTTCCTGAAACACATGCTTACCATATCTCGGGAGACAGAGCTCCCTTATCAAGAAACAGTTGAAAAGGGTATATAACACTTACTATCCCCAAATTAACCTGAAAGTCATTATAAAACCCAACTTTAGACTAAAAAAAATTTTCCGCTACAAAGATCGTTTGACGTCTACTCATTCTCCACATCTCGTCTACTTATACACGTGCGGAGAAAGTAAGGCCTCCTATATTGGTGAAACCAAACGTCACCTTAAAGTACGAGAATGTTAACATATGGGCATATCTATAAAAACTGGAAGACAGGTTTCAAACCCTCCCAACTCCGCTATCTATCAACACAATACAGAAACAGGACATCCAATTTCTATCTCAAACTTTAAAATTCTTTCAACAGCCAAACATGAAACTGTACTTCTTATAAAAGGAACATTATACATAAAAACTCTTCCCCGTCCTAAATAACACACAGTCTTCACTGGATTTAAACCTATTTTAACTATTTCACTTGGGCCTCAGTTTTCATTTCTCGTGTTATATTTGTATATTCGATTTGTTTATTTCTTATGTATATATTTTTGTTGTAATTATGAATATTGTTTGTTGATTTTGTAGCCCTAGATTACTGATGATGGAATTATGACGATTTCGAAATGTTTAATAAATGCTTCCTGTTCGTGTTTTGTTTTATCATTAAACTACGTTTTCCGAAAAATGAGTCGATTACTAGCATTAAGTGCCATTTTACTGTTTCTCTTAATTTGATTGTACATAGTCGCAAACAGTTCCATATAATTATTTCTCTTCATTTGGTTGTATACACTTGGAAACAATTTAATTTCATGTTTGCATAGTCATGCATAAAATTTGTATTTGTTGATCTTGGTACTCTGAAGGTGGTGATTAGTCCGTTCTGTATTGTCTGTAGTTTCTTTATGTGTATTGGTGCTACATTTATCCAAGCAGGACAAGCTTATTCCATTACTGGTCTAATGTATTGTTTGTAAATTTTACTTGTACTTTGAATCATAAGTTATACCTAGAATTTTTTCTGATGGAACAACATTTACAAAAGCTACATTTAAGTATATTTCGGGAGGATTTCTTAATGTTTTAATCAATTTTTGAAAAAGAGCAAGACTTATTTTAGGAAGGTTTATTTCGATCCTGTGTTTTAGACAGTATTATTCAATTGGAGTCAGAACAGGCTGTAAATATGTAGCTTATATCAAAGGAGTTGAAGAACTTTTCCAAATTACCACATCGTCTGCAAATTGTGATGTTAAGGTAAAATTTGGATCATTTATTAGCATGTCGCTTACATACACGATGAAGAGAATAGGGCTAACTATTCGTCTCTGTGGAACACCTGCCTCGGGAGTAAAGTGCTCTGAGTAAGTGCCTTCTACGTTTACTCTGCATTTTCCATTTTCCAAGAAGGTAGACAAAGAGCGAATAACACGTGTTGGTAGTTCTGATTATTATAATTTATGTCTTAAACCATTATGTCATACTTCTTCTATATCTAAAAAGCGTGCATTTTTTTCTGATTAAAACTATTTATTATGGTTTCGGCTAACCCAACCAAATGACCTGTAGTTTGCCGAAATTTCCTGAAACCGTTTGAACTTCGGGTCATTTTGACATGATCTCCAAGAAAGTGGAGATCCTACTAATAATAATTCTTTCTAAAATTTTGCCTACACAACTAGTTAGACTAATCTGTCGGTAACTTCCTGGTTTATTCGCTAGTTTGCCTTACTTTAGAAACATAAGATCATTAGCCTGCTTCTAAGGGGCTGGGATGTAATCAGAGTTTAGAGATAAATCATATAACGCTGTTAAGTAGTCAAACAATTTCTAAATTTTAGGAGAATGGCTTGTATTCCATCTGTACCTGGAGCTTTATATTTGTTTGATTTACAGATATAATTACTTCTGATCTTGTTATAGTATGTGTTATTTTACTTGTATAATCGTTATCGTTTATATTTTCTGGATTTATTGTAGTTACTGGAAATATGGTATGTATATTTGTTTATTTTGTTCTATATATTCGTTATCTGCGTTAAAATAGTATGTGTCCATGTCTGGTTCATTGTTTGTTTTAAAGGTTTTATTCAACTGTTCTTTAAAGACTTCAGCTTTTTGTTCATTTGTATATGCTATTTAATTTTCATGATGTAAGGTTGGATATATTTTATACCTATTTTGGTTATTTGTAAATCGTTTCAGATGTGACCAAAAGATATCAGAGCCTGTCTGTTGGTTCAGCGTTGAACAAAAATTGTCACAGCTATCTTGTTTTAGTTGTTTAGAAGGCGTTTTTCTCCCCGCAACAAAACAGAAACCATGAGCCCAGCACATCAATCACTAAGACACGACTGGCGCTAAAGCAAATCGAGTCGAATTAAGAAAGTGATAAAAAAACATGATAATTACTGTTCAAGTCTGATAATTACAAAGCAGAAAAGTAAGTTAATTTTGAACTTAAAAAGTATGAATAAAATAATAATTTGTTCTTATGAAATTTAGATGTTTTTAATAGACTCATCATTCCTTAACCTATTCAACAAATACTTTATTTTAAGTTGTATTAGAAAGAAATATGTCATATTAAACTTCGTTTCGTTATCATAAAACATATAAGTGTAGATTTAATATTGGATTTCTTTTCACTTATACAGTGAGATTTCTTCTTTTTCACATTTTCTGATAATAATTAGATCTACTTATAGCCTCTGTCAAAATTAAAACATATATGTATATTTTTCCAATTGTCAAAACAAAAGACTTTTACTTATACTTCTAAATAATATGAATATATACCATGTTGTTGCTGGGCATAGGATTCTACTACAGTAGGTGTCTGTGACTTGTTGGTGATAAATTAAACGATAAATGAACAGCACGCACTTCACTTGTTTTCAAAATGAGATATATATCAGGAACAAGTTAAACGTATGTACAACACATTATCCACACTATAGAGAACATAGGCATATCATACACTATATATATATACTACTCTTCTTGTCAAAAGTCCACTTAAGCCAATTTAATTGTTTTAGAAGTTCATTTGACAAACCGAACTATCTTCTCTATTACTATCACACTAGTATTCTGTGTGTGATTCATTTACAATTGTGGCGTGAGTTACCGTATTCGTTTGGACTTCTTTCTTCAAAACATTCTCTTTTCCCTTTTTTCAAAGTGCACTCGGGCTGGTTCAATTGCTATAGAACCACGCTCTGACGGAATGAATTCTTCTTCTTATCTCCTTTTCTACTGTTTTCTACATATTAAACGTTAGGCTTTTGTTAATCGTTAAGCCTATCACTTCTACGGCAGCTAACTTAACGCCGAACTTTTCCTTGCCAGTAACTTTACTCTCTTCTGCTATTGTTTGTCTGTTGTTTCCGCTCGTCTGACACTATGTATATGTTTATCATTTTATCGTCTCCCCACCTTCTAGAAATCTCTATATTCTCGACGTCAATGTATTGCATGCAACGTTCGATAGTCTCAACATCAATGAATTTATAAACACAACTTCCCACAATTATCTGTATTAACTCTTATTATAACAAAAACTAAACAATAATAAAATATTCACTCACAAAATAAGTTAATCAATAACATCTAAACTAAACAGCCTTTTTTATCATGACAAGCTCACCACTAATTAGTCCTAGAATGTAGTCTCTAGTCTCTTGATTTTACAAAAAATAAAAAATAAATAGAAATTTAGTTTTATCATACACTCTATCATTGAACCTTTGTCACAGGTATCAAAATTATCATATTAGTCGTGGCATACAGTCAATCATATCCCACACTAAACTTACCATTCGAACTGTAGTATATCATTAATAGTCTGCAATTTTTTCTACATGATCTAACCCTCACGTTCGCTGTTTGTTTTGATATCGTTCACAACTAGTTGTATTCAAGAAAAGGTTTATTTTTGTGATTTTATTTCGATCAATCAATGTTATAGTGTTTGCGATATGTATTTGTGCATTATTGTAGATTGTGTTATTGTTCGACCGTATTAAACGATGTCTCTAATATTGTATTTTTGGTTGTTGCACAACTATTATTTACTTGTGAACGTTGCAAAGTTTTAGAATATTCTAATTGACGATGAACGTTTATTAAACGACTCTGTTTTGTAAATTAATAATTTTGTTTGATCTTTTCTGGAGAGTTTTCTGTTTACTTGCTGTCTAGCATACGACTAATGCTTCATAATGCATTCTACATACACAAGAATAAGAAAGATACCTGTTTAGTAGTTTTTGATTTTTTATTATATTTGATTGGTTTTAAAGTTTGAAGTTAGAAATCGCAGGTCAGCCTGAAGGCGAATTGAAGGACTGTATGATATTATTTTCTCTCTCTTTTTAGTTTAGAAAGGTGGAGGGTTTTTTGTTCACCTAAATAATTAGAAAACTCCAGAAAGGCTCATATTCAACACGTACATAGAGTTTAATGTATAAAGAAACTGGTTCTGATCTGGAGCGACTTTATTGCTAGTTACACATTTTCAATGTTATTTTTCTCTCTCCTCGGTATTTCTAAACTTTCCTGCTGATAGTTTTACTGGAGAATTGATTTGGTCTATGAGTTTTCTAATAACATTGTGCAAGGGCAGGTTTATGGATACCTGGAGGTTATAGCCTGCATATTTTTGCTTATTCAAAGATCATAACGTGGGTAACAAATGACCTCTTTATAGAGATGGCCCTATTTATACAAATATCTAGTGGTTAGTTCTATCAATCAAGATTACAAATTCTTCATATTGTCCGATATCTGAAGTAGCAATGCCCAGTGAATTATATGCTTGCACATAACTGTACATACTTGCCCTTATAGATAAATAAAGATCAAATTTACATATAGTTTTATGTTGTGTTCAGATACTCTTTTAAAATTCAATCAGGTCAGAGATCCAGTTTATCTTCACATTGCATGATAAGGAGAACTTTTATAAATTTGCCCGTCTAAAGAGCTGAGCAAACGAATTTCAAAAAATTATTCTATTTCTATCTGAAATACATAGGATAAACAAATGAGATTAATTACAATATTAATGGTACATTTTATTATTATTATTATTATTTATGTGACAGTAAATTAATGTACCTGCAAACGAATAAAAGTCAGCTGACACCATCGACTAGATAAAATTTTTTGTGTTTTAATGGAACGCTCCTGAAGAAGATGTAAAGCGAAACACTGGGTGTCCAATTAACGAAAAATAACAAATTTAGTACTATAAGTCGTTTATTTCTAATATCAAGTTGTAGCTGCATAAGTTACATCAGCTTATGGGGCAACAACTAACTTAACTGTATAGATCAATTAAGCTTACAGTGGAAACAACTGTCTTAATTGTATAGATCACCTCAGCTTACAGGGGCATAATCTGTCTTAACTGTATGGGTCACATCAGCTTAGGGGAAACAACTATCAAAATTGTGTAGATCACTTCAGCCTATAGGGGTAACAACTGTCATAACTGTGTAGATTACCTCAGCTTATAGGGGTAACAACGATCTTAGCTATATAATTCACATCAGCTTACAGGGCAACAACTTTCTTAACCTTATAGATCACATCAGATTATAGGGTCAACAAATATCCTAAATGTATAGGTCACAGCTTACAGGAGCAACACCTATCTTAATTGTATAGGTCATATCAGCTTACAAGGCAAAAATGTATGTTAACTTCATTGGTCATATCAGCTTACAAGGGCAAAAATCTATGTTAATTACATTGGTCAGATCAGATTTGTGGACTTTTGAAATATTCCAATTACTTCAGAGTCATTTGAATAAGACAACTTCATGAAATAGATAAATCGGGTATATTTCAACAATTTCTGCTGGTACATTATGCCACAAGGTTTAGTTGATAATGTTACGTCTCCGTTCGTTAGTTAATTTTCCGTAAATTCGTTCGACGAAACTTTAGCGACACAAGTCCTTTCTTAAATAAAACTGGTTTATTCTTTCTGAATACAACTTTGCGATACACTTAATTTCAACAGTCGCGTTATAACAAACGCTATAATTCACAACGAACGTCTCACGTGCTCAACAATATTCTTTTCCGCAGTTCAATTACACATTACCTCACGTTCAGTTCTTACCGGTTTATATATACAAGACTACGACTTATCTAGTAGGTTCTCGACAATTAAGGAAGGGACGTGAACTTTCGAGAAGGACGTGGTGTGATAGTAGTCACGTGACCTCCGCTGTCGCAACAAAAAGATTATGTTATTGAGGCCTTGGACTCCTACTGCCCAGAGTTGTTTATTACTACCCCTGATAACTGGTCTGATATATATAAAAGCCATTTGTCAATTTGTATGTATGTGTAACACTCATATTATGAATCATTGTTAGTAAGGCCTTGGACTCCTACAGCCTTGAGTTGTATATTACTACCCCTGATAACTGGTCCAATATATTGTTACGTATTTGTTCGTTTGTTAATTTCCGGTATAAATTCTTCCCAAGGAACTTCAGCGATAGAAGTCCTTTCTTAATTAAAACCAGTTTATTCTTTCTTGATACAACTTTTTAGTA
>NW_013673852.1:28064-30400 GCF_000517525.1 Limulus polyphemus
AATCTATCTGCATATCTCTCTCCCGCTGGCTTTATTTGCCGGGCTTATATACTGAAAAAGAGGGCGCCTGGCAAACACTCGGATATTCGCGGGTTTTTTCGATAATTCATTATCCTTCTAGAAACTCCGGCGCGCATGCTCCCAGCGTCGCGTGACTTTTGCTGTCGTAACAATATATAAAAGCCATTTGTCAGTTTGTATGTGTGTAACACTCATATTATGAATATTTTTTTTATTTTAGTTTACCATTCTTATTGATTGTTTGAGTGTTTTTCAAATTATTGTTTTTACTGTGTGACTGTTTTATTTTTTGTGATTACTTGCCTGAAGGAAGGGCAGAGGCCCCCCCGTTTTATTTGCTCTTTTTTTACAAAACCCCAAACTCTTTTGACGGGTCGGGCAAAGCTATTTGATTATAATCACCCTCTACCAGCAAAAGGCACTAACACCGCAACAATATTTTATTTATCTATAGATTAGTGTCGTTTTAGTCATAAAATGGGCTAAATTCCATTTTAGCAGCTACTGTTTCTGCCATATTGGATTTTGTTTAATGGGCATGTCATATTGGAATTTTTTTTATGGAGAAGATAAGTATGAGTTTGTTATTTTTAAAGTTTAGCTAGTTATTTTGTTTGTTTTAGTTATGATTTAGTTAGAGTTGGATAATTTTAGGTTTTATTACTACAGGAACACCTAAGCTTAAAGTTACGACATTGGGATTAATATTAGATCATTAGATTAAGTTATTGTTGTTCTCTGGGTAGTGGTAACGGACTTCGTCTGCTGAGGTACAGTAGTCCCATATTTAAAATACCACAGAATGTTCCACAAATTCTAAAAAAGATAAATTAATAATTGTTAACATATCATCCATAAACATCGTAACGCCTCTGTTCTTTACTTAGTATATATAGAGAAGCTTGTTTGAGCTAAAAGACGAGTTGATTTTCTACAAATACGTCGTCAAGACAAATTTTGCATTTGGAACAATTGGAAAGCATTAAGCAATCATTCAGATTTTCTCAAAAAGTTTTTTGAGGTACCATTCACTTTAGTTATAATAAAAGCATATATATAGAGAGTTTTATCTAAAAGAAAATACAGCAATATTTAGACTTAACATAATGATTGTTTGTGAAAACACTCAGTCTTATGGCAATATGATTCATCTCATGACTAGTGTTCTGGATTCCAACTATAGTTTGTTTAGTTGGAAGATGATCACTAGGATCAGAAGAAATGAAACCTGCCTTAAAAATAGTATGGTTGATATTATTTTGAAAGAAGCAAACAGTCTTCCTGATGCAGAACAATTGAAAGGGTAGTCAGCAGCACGGTTGTACGACAGACTGATCAAATTGAAGACACCAAGCCTCCACATAAAAGTGCTCGTTCAGTTCTTTTTGCGTCATATGCAAAACAATGCCAACAATCTCAAGGACACAGTCCTTGGCCTTTATTGCTTTAGAAATGTTTCCATCATTATTAGGACACAAAATTCCTTGGAGAAGTTTGAATTAAAATGTAATCTTTTCTAAACTTCTTTAAATTGTGGGAGAAAGTATTCTGCATCCATTCAACATCAGGAGTACTATAAAGGGTCTTCAGCCAGAGGGAGGAGGCCACAGAAAGTAAGAATGTTGCCCAGATTTCTCTTATCTTTAAGATGAAACAATCACTTACGTAAAGGGTTATCATTCTTGATAATGTGCAAACAAATATCCAAACTAATAAAAATAATGACAATGCTTCAAATTGTATGACATAAATATAAATTTATTTGACATGCTATATGATATGTATATAACATTTAATTAATCATTATTGATGTGCGAAAACACTATAACTTATAAACTTTACGATCAGGAATAGACACTTCAGAATAGACTATCTCACTAAATCACCAAAAGCATATGCTGTTCCTAACCAATAAGGCAACTCATCAACTGATTTGGTTCAAGATTTGGAATGCATATAGAACTCTACCAAGATCAGGAAAAGAAGTTTGAGTCAGTCATTTTTGGATATGTGTCAGAGTGTTGGAATAAAAAAAAAGACCAGGCTGATGGCATGATGGAGAGATACAATTGTACACTGTTAAATCAGTTAGCCATTTATGTGGATAAGCATAAGAAAACGTCTGATCAAGATATTGTTGCGTCATCGTAATCACGTGACTATTCTCACGCTCTCTACTTTCTAGAACTATCCTGTACTTTGGCGAATGCTCTAGGATTTACTAGATATAGGGTAGTGTGGTATATAAAAGAGGATGACAACGTGACGGGAATAATGTGTGTGTAGGTAATGAGTAATTGAACTGCAGTCAGAGA
>NW_013673853.1:0-3794 GCF_000517525.1 Limulus polyphemus
AATTACATATTGTTGGTTCAATGGGGCTTTAGAACCTGGGGATGGTGTGCCAAATTACATATTGTTGGTTCAATGGGGCTTTAGAACCAGGACATGGTGCGCCAAATTACATATTGTTGGTTCAATGGGGCTTTAGAACCAGGACATGGTGCGCCAAATTACATATTGTTGGTACAATGGGGGGACTTTAGAACCAGGACATTAACATTTATTTTTAGGGGAGAATGAATTATAACTACGTTAAAAAAAGCTGCAACATTTCATTAAACATTAATGTGATAAGATAAATTTTCACTAAACGTACTTACCGCCAACTCTTCGGCTACTTTAATCGAATAGTGCGGTATATCTGTCACTCTTATAACGCGCCCACAGCTCCTCAAAGCGCGAAGCACAATTCTTTTGTGGCAACAGGACCTGTACCATGGACTTTCGGATCCAGTCTTACAAATTACTCACTAGGCGAAGCTTACCCTCACTAGAATAAGACACGTGCTCTAACATTATGTATTTGAGTTTTTGTGTTCACGTGTTCATGTTTACCTGCTTTAAATATGAACTTCTACAGAGTTAGTGCTAAATACATGAAGTTTGAAAACGTAGTAATTCAGGTGATCATAATATTAATTTTGTATTTTATGTATCTTATGTATTCTTAATTTTGACCAAAATCTCATCAGAACCTTGCCTTATCTTGGTAAGGATCTGGGTTTTTTTCTTGCACTAAGCACACTTTCTATCTGAAAGTGTGCTTAGTGCAAGAAAAAAATTACTGGTTTTGGTCTCGCGTTTTCGCTGTCTTCGAATTGGTCAGTTAAGATTAATATTTAATATTAAAATTTATTTATTATTTTTTCTCTCTCATTTAAAACGATCGCTAGGAGGCTGTGTGATATTGTAACTTCAGAATTATTTCGCAATGAATAGATCAAGGTTGAGTGTACGAACAAAACAAAACCAAAACCAGTGAAAACAATGCGTAAAATATTTTTAAATACCACGGAAGAAACCTTCCGTTTCTATAAAACGCGAAAATTCCACTATTAATATACGTTTCGTGATGTTCCCTTTTCGACTGAGCTATTGAGACAACCCCGTTAACTTCTCTCAGTGTAATGGAAAACATAATCACATGAAAAGAAGTTATTTCAAAATGATACACTGCGTTATGAAAAATACATTCTAACAAGAAAGAGTGTTTATTAGGTAAAATAACACTTGCATATGTAATCGTGCAGAAATATAAAATACTTTACACGGAAGCGTTAATTACAAAAACTAAATTTTTTTTTTACTAAAACACTATTAGAGAAAAACAGTTGATACACGTATAAGAATGTATGTATTTATGGAAGAAACGTATGGTGATAAAAACAGGAAACAAACTGGACCAAAGTTGTTTAGTAAAACATAAATACTTGTATTTCATTGAAGGAAGACAGATTTATAAGTAGAACAAAAGGACGTAAAGTACTAGCCTAGCAGTTTGGAGACAGATCTATAAGTAGAACAAAAGAACGTAAAGTACTAGCCTAGCAGTTTGAAGACAGATTTATAGGTAGAACAAAGGACGTAAAGTACTAGCCTAGCAGTTTGGAGACAGATTTATAATTAGAACAAAAGGACGTAAAGTACTAGCCTAGCAGTTTGAAGACAGATTTATAAGTAGAACAAAAGGACGTAAAGTACTAGCCCAGCAGTTTGAAGACAGATTTATAAGTAGAACAAAAGGACGTAAAACACTAGCCTAGCAGTTGGAAGACAGATTTATAAGTAGAACAAAAGGACGTAAAGTACTAGCCTAGCAGTTTGAAGACAGATTTATAAGTATACTTATAAATCTGTCTTTAAACTGCTAGGCTAGTACTTTACGTCCTTTTTGTTCTACTTATAGATCTGTCTCCAAACTGCTAGGCTAGTACTTTACGTCCTTTTGTTCGATACTTACTCTCATTACTTTTTATTAAAGTGTCTTATTGGAAAAATGAGCAGATGGTGAACAAAAATCAGACGAGGAGTTGAATCTATGGTCGCCAGGAGGTGCTACATCACGCTCATTACTTTTTGAAAGACTGAGATCCACACGTTATAGAGATTGAACAAAACGCTTTTGTTATGCAAATACACCCAAGAGAGGCAGCTCCACACCAGGAAACAAGGGCTACGTAGATTCAAAAAGTACAAAGGAAATTTAAAACCCACACAACAAAAGAGAGATTGTTTAGTAGAAGAGACTGGAAAGGGAAATCATCGTATTAACCAAAGGTAATTCTTTAGTTAGACAAGCACATTCCAAGCAAGAGCAAGACTATGAATTATCTTATCCTGCTTTTAACAAAACCCTATAAAGGGATGAATATTATTTTTTTTTGTTTGTCTCTTTTGCATAAAGCGTAAAGATGACTGCTGATTTATGGCTCAATGTAAAAAGCTTGTAAACCTAAAAAATATAACGTATATTCATTCCTAGTTGGAACAAGTTCTAAAAGTTGTATATAATTCATTATGTTCATCTCATCTGGCTAAGCCTACTTTTGTAAAATGTAAAACCATTCATTTAATCAGTTCTTGATTTTTTATTAAATCAATCAAACGAATTAATAACATACGTATTATGAATATTACTCCCAGACTTGTAAACCTAATAAAGATAACATATACTCGTTCCTACACGAAACGTAAATTATAAAAACTTTACATAATTCATTACGTCCACTTCACTTGGCTAACCCTACTTTTACTACTAAGTATTAAAAATGGAAAACAATCCATTTAATCGGTTCATGAGTTGGCATTGAATCGATCAAGCGAAGTAATGACATACATATTATAAATATTACTGTACCCCAGGACGTTGCTAATAACTTGGCCTTCGTGTTAAAATACGTGTAAAACAGATTAATCGCCATTGAAGGTTTATTCCGTTGAAAACAATTTCGAGGAACTGCACTGACTCATAAAACACGAGTTTCTGAAATAATTTGTGCCTTGTGTTGTAATCCATATTAATAATATTTCTACACATCCTGTAAAACGTCTAAAAATCCACCATTTTTACTTATACCTAATTGTTTTCATCAAAAATAAAATAAATGAGTTACTGTATTTTGCTGTTATAATCAGCGTTCAGTAAAACTATATTTTGATTAGTACTTCAATAAGTCAATGCATAACGTTTCACTGCTTTCTGCAAAAGGAAGAGTTCTCTATAGAGTCACATGAAACAAAAATACGAGCTGAAGAACCAGAATCGTTGAATTAAAACCGATAACAAGAAACTAGTCTTTTCACGACCATTAAATTACAGAAAACAAATGCAGAAACGCGCGAATTAAGACAATAGGGAAGCTGTAGAATACGGAGAGCAGAGCCTGCGTGACTTCACTAATGAAACGAAGTTAATAATACTATTCGAATTTTCCTACTACATTGTTTGGAGGTAAAACATTTACAACAAGTAGGAGTAAGATTATCTCTCTATGCAATATTATCTTTTAATCATCATCATACAGGATGGATCACAGTGAATTATCATCGTCATACAGGATGGATCACAGTGAATTATCATCATCATACAGGATGGATCACAGTTCGAAAATCAGTAAGATAACCATAATAAATAGTTTGTTAGAAACAGAAGATATAGAATTATTTGTTGTCGTGAATTCCAAACTTCACGACGTAACGTTTGAATAAAAAGGTCTTTGTAAGTATCATTTCATTTTACTGGCGTCCAGTTCTTCCACTATCTTTATTTTGGGCGTCCGGTTCTTCCACTATCTTTATTTTGGGCA
>NW_013673853.1:4564-19867 GCF_000517525.1 Limulus polyphemus
TTGTGATGACACGAGATTCTTTGATTCGCTGGGCGTACTGTTGTGATGTCACGAGATTCTTTGATTCGCTGGGTGTATTGTTGTGATGACACGAGATTCTTTGATTCGCTGGGCGTATTGCTGTGATGTCACGAGATTCTTTGATTCGCTGGGCGTATTGTTGTGATGTCACGAGAGTCTTGAATTCGCTGAGCGTACTGTTGTGATGTCACGAGATTCTTTGATTCGCTGGGTGTATTGTTGTGATGACACGAGATTCTTTGATTCGCTGGGCGTACTGTTGTGATGTCACGAGATTCTTTGATTCGCTGGGTGTATTGTTGTGATGACACGAGCTTCTTTGATTCGCTGGGTGTACTGTTGTGATGTCACGAGCTTCTTTGATTCGCTGGGTGCGAATCAAAGAATCTCGTGACATCACAACAGTACTGGGCGTATTGTTGTGATGTCACGAGATTCTTTGATTCACTGGGCGTATTGTTGTGATGTCACGAGATTCTTTGATTCACTGGGCGTACTGTTGTGATGTCACGAGATTCTTTGATTCGCTGGGTGTATTGTTGTGATGACACGAGCTTCTTTGATTCACAAGTTTCTTTCATTTGAGGGCCGGGCGTTGCCCAGTGACTATCGTGCTGGACGGTGAATCTGAGGATCCTTGGTTGGCTTCTGTGAATTCCAATCAAAAAAATTCGCGCTCCGCATTTTGGGGCCCTCGTGCGTTGTAAGAGTGACGGTAAAATCCCAGTATTTGTCTGGCAAGAGTTGGCGGTGGGTGGTGTTAACTACCTGCTTTCCCTCCAGTCTATCACTTCAAAATTTGAAATGGCTAGCGCAAATATCCCTCGAGCTGCTTTGCGCAAAATTCAACAAACAAATTATTTCATTTGAAGCTGGAAAAAGAATGTTAAAATACTCTAAGGGGGATTTTCCCATTAAAAAATAATATTTTTGGCATGTATGTTTCAGCTTCTAGTCACAGACATTTGGCCCCAGTAGAACAGCGGTATGTCTGCGGACTTACAATGCTAGAAACCGGGTTTCGATACCCGTGGTGGGCAGAGCACAGAGAGCCCATTGTGTAGATTTGTGCTTAACTTCAAACAAACAAAAACAGGCATTTGCGTCTTGCTACGCCCCCCAGTGGCACAGCGGCATGTCTACGGAGTTACAACGCCAGAAAGCGGGTTTGAATGCCAGTGGTGGGCGTAGCTTTATGCTGAACTTCAAACAAACAAACAAACAAACAAACAAACTACTGATGTCCAAGAGTCTGCGACTGACTTGTTACTGTTTTCTTAGTAAAGCAACCATTTTTTATAATAACTTGTTGAATGTTTCGCTCGCGGAAAAAAAAATCGAGTTACTTCATACAGTTTTTCGTACAGTACTTAATGGAACAGTTCATTATCATGTAAAATTCTTCATTCTTTTTGTAAGATTTGATAGAAGAAAAACAGCCAGTCAAGGTTATCGATTTTTTTAAACGAATTGCGCGAGTTTTCGTGTTTTTTTTTCCGGGGAATCTTGAGATTGAAACACCGAGCCCAAGTTTAAAAAATGCCACGTTTTTAAGTCCTCCTGAGACAGAGAACACCTTGCAGAGCGACAGTTCTACACTGAGATCTTTCCAATATAAAACGCAGCTTCAAGTGCGAGATCTTCTAGAGTAATGGAAGTTCAGTATGTCTCGGTGATGGAGGACCGCTTAACTGCACCCTGACACTATTAGAAACAACAACAAATAAAAGCTTGTAAAATTCTCGTCAGCTTTTTCAAGCTGCCAGAAGTAATATAAAGCCTAAACGTTGGCTAAACTGTGACAACTACAGACACATACGATACTGTTGTGAGTCTAATTAAAACTGTCTGTACACGGAAAAGAGAACAAGAAAAGAAACGTTACGTTCTATTCCCTCCTGTTTTTATGAAAAAGAAAGAGAGGGAGAATGAAAAACTACCAACTCAAACGGATTAATATGGGCTTACAACGCTAAAGTCCGGTGTTCGATTCCTTTTTCCAGAGCGCAAACTACCTTATTGTGCAGCTTTCAACTGAAACAAACAAACGATTTATATATGGGATTAAAACTCTAAAATCCGGTGTTAGATTCCCGCGGAGGGCAGAGTGCACTGAAACAAACAGCTGATAGATATATGAATTGTACGTAAGTTAAACCACACCTTGTTATTTCACAACAATATCAAGACACTTAAAGTAAAAATGGAGGGTCTTTGTACGAAATATCGAAACCACTATTAATAGTTTAATAATAATATAGTTGACGTTGAAATTGAATTATAATTATGCTAATTATACACATACATCGGTTTGTAAGAAACTTAATTTGTACTTCGTGGTTTATTTACAATAAACATGGCGCCACTGTCAAAACGGGCTAATTATACACGTACATCGGTTTGTAAGAAACTTCATTTTTACTTCCTGGTTTATTTACAACAAACATGGCGCCACTGTAAAAACGTGCTAATTATCAACGTACATCGGTTTGTAAGAAACTTAATTTGTACTTCGTGGTTTATTTACAATAAACATGGCGCCACTGTCAAAACGGGCTAATTATACACGTACATCGGTTTGTAAGAAACTTAATTTGTACTTCGTGGTTTATTTACAATAAACATGGCGCCACTGTCAAAACGGGCTAATTATACACGTACATCGGTTTGTAAGAAACTTAATGTGTACTTCGTGGTTTATTTACAACAAATATGGCGCCACTGTAAAAACGTGCTAATTATCAACGTACATCGGTTTATAAGAAACTTCATTTTTAAATTATTAAATTAAATTATTTTAACTTTTTGTGCAAGTAAAGAACGTTGATGACTCGTTTAATTAATTTTATTTACAATATCTTTGTCGTGGTGTAACTTTGCTTTACAAAAAATGGTTTGTTTGTTTGGAATTAAGCACAAAGCTACACGATGGGCTGGCTATCTGTGCTCTGCCCACCACGTGTATCGAAACCCGGTTTCTAGCGTTGTAAGTCTGCAGACATGCCGCTGTGCCACTAATGGGCACAAAAAATGAATGATGCCTTTCAGGAAACTTAACACCGTACTTCATGAAAATCGCATAGTCAGTAACTCGGGGTAACTACTTTTCGAAAATCTTTTTCTTTACAAGGAAAATACTGCTCGAAGCACAATATACTGATTTAAATAATAATAATAAAACATTTAAGAGGATAACAAAGCTTCCTATAATTAACATATCATTCACTTAAATCTAGTGTTATAATAGGTGTTTTGTGTCGTATTTTTAATCTCAGCAGTAACTTACTTGCACATGAGGCTAAACAGTCGAATCAGAGACCATTATGACTCGGGTATAGCCGTCCACATTTTTGAGATAATGACCAGACGGACGGGCCAGTCAAAAACACCACAAAAACTTTGTCCAGTTTTGAACAGAATAACGTGTAATTGTTGTCACGCGCCCACAGCTGAAAGGGTGGAGGGTGTTTAGCGGAATCGTGGCACGAACCTCGGACCTTCGATACGAATCCCGTTACACTAACCAATAAGCCACGCCCGGCCTTGTTTTCTGTGTTAATTTTTTGTTGATAATTCTAAAATTGTTACCCACGTTAAGATGTAAAACTCCAAATAAATAAACGTTAAAAAATAATTGAATATGTGTACAGTGAGCTATAAATAGCATTAAAGGCAATAACGTAGCAGTACAACGAACTTTCGCACAAGATGTGACCGTGAAACACAATTCTCTGAAAAGGCAGAACACATCTGTCAGTCTTACTGTCAAACATGTGACGAACTTCAATCCCCAGTCAAAGCACAAAAGAAATCCCACTTGAAGCAGCGGGCAAGCCACGTGCCAGTCAGAGTTAGTCTTGCCATATCACTGTAGAGGGACGGAGATGAATATGGCACGTGGTTTTACTACTCTGATCTCTACTTAATAATTCTAACATGAAATGGAAAGTGAACACCTGGTATTATTTTACATCAGATTCAATTCAGGCCTTGTGTTTCTGACTTCAATGAAACGTGATATTTTACTCTTGTAAAATTCTATACGTGCTTCTCCTATTTAGAAATCAAATGTACAGTTTTCTATGTACAAAAAAAACCAGAACTTTAGAAGTATATACAAGTTTTGTTGTTATATCTTAGTCTTGTTTCCAAGTTGATCATCAACTACTACATGAAAGAAATCCTGCCAATAATAATAGAAAAATGAGCACTATAACAAACTAGATCTTAAATACAAGTTTGAGACCACGAAACATGCAATATAATATTATTGGTAATCTATTGTTTTTTTTTGTTTGTTTAATTGCAAAACAGGATCGAACTCCGAATTTAGCGTTATAAGCTCCGAAGCTTGAGTCACCGTCTAAGAAGTTGTTGTGATTCACTGATATATTCTCCAAACCATCGTAATTCGTTGTTTCTTTGAACTATTAACCCGTTTCTCTGACACTAACAGTTGTTAATATGCTATTTAACTACATAAAACGCAAGATATGTATACTTAAACCTCACACGGAATTTTCAGCCAAGTGGCACTTTATATGCACATGTCAGAGACTGCTTGAGTTAAGATACAATAATGATAAGTAATAATAAATGGTATTAAAATAAACAATTAATACAATGTTAAAAATATATTCCCTACTTCTGATGTGTTGTGACATAAATAAAATAGGTAAAAATTTACACTTCACCAACTAACACATCGTAACGTTTGTTGTCAGGCGATCTGCTAATATAAATAGCGTCTCAATCACTAGTATATATGTTCTATACCACCTTGCTTGAAGAGCCTTGGTATTGGGCGAAAGACCTCGTCAACACTGAATATAGTGTGATTGTAATATTATTATACGCTCTTTTCTTTTACTCAGAAGCTCTAATTAATAAATAAATTTCAATTATTGACCAAAGAGAGAGCAGACGGTAGTACCCGTCGCCAAAAGGGGCTTTCTCCCGCTTTTTGAACCGAATAACGGAGTTTCATATTTATAACGCGCATGTAGGTGAAAGTGTGGAGTTTGTTCAGTGCCATCATGACTCGAATTCTGATTCGTTCTTCATCTTGAGTCAGTTCCTTATGTACATTTAAAAGCATTCTTTGCTTACATGTTTGAAATAGCCAAAAAAAACCAAAAACAGAAAACAGAAATATGAAGTTTAAAGTAAAAAAAATAAAGGTATTCTATTTCTTTCCTAACTGGAAATCAGGGCCCCCATATCCAATAAATGAAGTACAGTACCCGCTTCGCCCTCTAGCCCTAAAGATTTTTTAGATAAAAGATATACTATATTGTATATTGACTGTTACTCTCATTGACAGTATTGGTTATACTAGTTACATCATTACCTTTGATTACATTTTTATTATGAACATTGTTTTTCATTGTTAGTTTGACATGTGTATGTAAGGACTAACTTAAATCTCCTAAGCTGGCGGAACCTCGTGAGATATTATTGGGATTACGGCCGAAAATGTCGTTAACAACGAGGGTACCCAAACGATGAAACAATAGATTCTAATCTTTATAAGCATAATCGTAAAAGAGGCATATTTAATTAGCTATGTTGATGGGCTGGTCGTTTTTAGTTTTGTTGTACGTACATAAAGACTTCCGATCAGAGTCAAGCTGTTATTTTCAATTAGTTTACGATTTCTCCAACTTGAACTCAGTTTTTGATTCAACTAACGCGTCATTCGCTATAAACATATAAGGAATGTAAATTTAATTTGGAAACTACATAACCAAAAACATAAGATAAACAATAGAAGGTCACTAAACTGTTTATTCATACATTAATTTGCTTGTATTTATTTTCCATATGTCTATCATATTTTGGCCCCCAATGCACCAAAATATGCCAAATGTCATATGTTACTGTAAAACTATCGACGACGACAAACTTGATTCACTAATGACTTGCACAACTCCCAGACTTTGTTTTAGACGCCTATGCATGCATTATGAAGCTAGCTGCTTTGTGGAACCATTGTAATATTCTTTCAATCTTAACACGAACCAGAAGAGTTTTCATGCATTGGCGTTGAGTTTCAGAAAAAAGTTGAGGTTGCGTCAAGGTCATCTCGAGGAAGAGTGACGAATACCTATATAAGCATACTGATAGACACGTTTCTCCAGTACTTGTAATTTCACCAATCTTTTGAGGGTCAAAAGTTGATACTTTAATTTCATCTTCATTAACCCTAACATCATCTGAAATTCATGACGAAGCGAACAACCTGCTTAAAACTAACTTTTCATTCCATAATTACAACAGAACGTTAACAACGCAGCAGTCTAGCGGTGAACAAGCGAGGTCATTTCTAATCTCTATTCGGTGACGTGTCTTGTTATTCTAATAAACTGGCGGGATTCGTGAATAATTGCTGGCACATCTTCCAGCTTCATGCTGTCTTTATGAACGAATTAAAACTCATCGACCCAAATAAACACACCCAACAGAGCTGAAACTCAAAATATAACGCGTTTAATTACAAAAAAATATATAATTAAGTTAAAAGTATTTCTGCAAAACCCTAGGGAGGTCACCGTATGACACCTTTTGTGTCTCAGTATTGGCATTAGGGTAAGCAAATGTATGAAAGCGGTCCAATTCTGTTAGAATTCTCAGAATATTTTAAAGCTTTATTTGGCAAATTATCAAATTTATCTATATCTACGGTAGCCACGGATTCTGTGAAAGCGAGTGGAAATTCCTAAATACTTATTTAGTGACGAAAGGGTTTGTTACGACATCGAGGTCACGTGACTAGTATCACGTCACGTCATTCTCGAACATTCACGTCTTTTCCTTAAATCTCGTGATCCTTCTAGATATAGTGTAGTCTTGTATATATAAGACCGGCCACGAAGCGACGGGGAGGGAATGAGTAATTGATTGTATGCGGACAGAGTATTGTTGGCCACGTGAGACGTGAGTTATAACGTTGTTATAGAGCGACTGTTGAAATTAAGTGTATCGTAAAGTTGTATTCGGAAAGAATAAACCAGTTTTATTTAAGAAAGGACTTGTGTCGAAACGAATTTACGGAAAATTAACGAACGAACGGAGACGTAACAGGTTATTCTAACAGGGGACGAACAATATTTTCCGATCTTCTAAAAATAAAGTCAAACAAGAATAATAATGGATCCTAAAGTTTTCAGTGTAGCTAAAACCCTTTAGTAACTCAAATCGGAAAGTCACGTGACAATTTAAAGACGATATAGAAGCGTGGTGAGATGGCATATATAAGAACTACATTTTGACATTGTTTCGCAAATAATGTGATGCCACTGAAAATTGATCGATCTTGGGAAGGTCATGTAACAACTCTTTCCAACGCAAACTATTCATGCATTCACATTGGATCAACTTGGGAGATCAGGACCATATAGAAAAAGACCTGCAATAATTTGTTCTGATCGTGGTAAGCAAAGTGCAGCATTTGGTACAGATAGTACCCATGTAAAGATATGTTGAGATTGGGGATTTAGAATTTTAAATACGAGAGCATTCCTGCACTTAAAAGCATTGGAAAGCAAAGGAATATGGATAAAGTTAGGGATTCAGGACCATATATAAAAAGACCTGCAGTAACTTTTCCTAATCGTGGTAAGCAAAGTGCGGCGTTTTGAACAGGTAGAACCCACAAATACAAAAGTCAGTGGCAAAAACAATCCACGTGTCACAGACAACAGTATGCAACATAATCAAAAGGGGTCAACAAGTTATGGGGTTACTAAAGTTTCCACTTATACCCCCGGTTCAACTGTCGCATATTTCAAGCACTAGAGAACGAAACGAGTATTTATTCTATTCAATACGAAGACATTCTAGTCAAGTCACCGGAAACAATACCTATGGATTTCTGTGCGGTTGAACTGTTGAAACGCGTGCTAATAAACAGTCGTTCACGTATGCTAGATGACTAAGGGAAAGCAGGCAGGGAAGGGTGGCGTGTTTTGGACATTACAGCCTTATGATGGAGCCTTTTGCAAGGAAGACCAACTTCCAAGGGTATTGTCAAAAGCAGGATCCTCAGATATAGTATGGCTGGACGTGGTGACATGAACTGTAACGACGTGGTGAAGCTCCAAAATCGTTTTAATACAACATAATCAACCTCTGTTTTACACAGTATATATAGATATATATATAGGTATTTTCAATAACTTGTTCTCTATTTTAATAATTGGAAAAGACTAGCATAAAATAACAGCTCTCTGCTGTTGGGTTTAAAAACCCTAATGTAACCGATAATGCTCCTCCATTTTACCCACTTACTTCTATAACAAACCCCTTAAAAACACTCGCCCGTGAATCTGAACATGTGAGCCACGTTTTGTTCCGCTTCCCTGTGAGTGGGGTCAGGAACGCTAAATCTGATGTTAGGTTCGAGTTCAACGAATCTCCAAGCTACTCCTGGTCCCCCATTTTAGTCTCCCCCTTGGTGAGGGAGGGTACATCATATAGATAAGGACAACCCTCGAGCTAAGTTTGATTTTGCTAGTTTTGAGAAGAAGTCGTGAACAAACAAATAAATTCACAAACAACGTAGATTTTAGTGTAAGATTATGACCGTAACATAAACGTGGATTTTAGTATAAGATGACATAAACGTGGAGTTTAGTATAAGATTATGACATAAACGTGGAGTTTAGTATAAGATAATGACCGTAACATAAACGTGGATTTTAGTATAAGATTATGATATAAACGTGGAGTTTAGTATAAGATTATGACCGTAACATAAACGTGGATTTTAGTATAAGATTACAACATAAACGTGGAGTTTAGTATAAGATTACAACATAAACGTGGAGTTTAGTATAAGATTATAACATAAACGTGGATTTCAGTATAAGATTATAACATAAACGTGGAGTTTAGTATAAGATTATAACATAAACGTGGATTTTTAGTATAATATTATGACCGTAAAATAATCAAGTTAAAAATACTATTGTAAGATTTTTGTGAGGGGGGGGGGGTGTCGCAATTTCAATCCACCAGTTTCTAAAGTATATAACTGATGTCTTCCTTGTAATGTCTTCCTTGTAACAAAAACTAAGTGTATTTCTCATTGTTTTAAAGTAATCCAGATTGAAGATATGTATTAAGCTATCTATATACGATTAAGGGAAGGGTCCAGACTTCAAACCCCCTCCTCTGTTGGGCGCATGCCCTGTTGTCTAGTGTACACTGGTTGAAACTCTACACTATTTGATAAGTTTAAAACCAGCGAAATTGATATTGAATGTTTAGTTTTTAACACATTTAAAGTGATAGAAGGCCGCTAGAGGGCTACTGTCATCTAACACCTGGAGTTGACCGTTTCTCTTATAATATACCCCTGGCCCCAAAGTGCGGAGCGTGTTTTTGTGGCAACGGGACACGAACCACGAACCCCCAGATTCACAATACAAGCCGATAAACACTAGGCCACACTAGGGGTCGATCCTTGCGATGAGTATAGTACAGATAGCCCATGCATAGTTTGTGTTTAACTATTTATAATAATAGGCTATTTATAATACTGCTGTTATTGCTCCATAGCATTAACACAAAAAACAGAACCACTCATGTTATCTGTGCCTAATAACTGATTAAAAAAATACGTCAATAAGGAAACCAGCTGAGATTTTAAACATTAATATGATAAAAAATATTTAAACGGATTGATTGTGATGAAATTCACTTTACTTCCAGTTCAGGTAAGCATTTTTTTCGTTTAAATTAATGATAAGAAGAGCTTTTTGGTCCAGAGACTTTATATTTTCTTTAAAATATGAGTCGCATGTACAGAAAGACAAAAAAAAACGTAATTTAATATTTTGCGTGTTTCAAGGCGGAAGCTTCTGAATCCAATTTAAAGGAAAATATAACTAATAGGATAATAAAATCCACCTGAGATTTTTGAAGTGCTCGTAATATCATGCAAGCTGCTAAACTTCTCATGCACACACTCAAAATAGACAGGTGAAACAAAATATGACTGTCACATAGATAACGCAGTAACAAGCCCACTTATAAGGATTACATTCTGACACTAATTGTACATTTTAATAATAACATAGTAGAGTAACTGATAAGAATATAGATCTCGTTCAGACATTGTAAAAAAAGATTTTAGTTCAGCCTCCTGGTTCTTGCTCGGGTTGAAGATGCTTTTAATAGACCAGAAGGTTGTCATGCATGGAAGTAAAACTACGCGGTACAAAGAAATAACTTACGATAATATGCAACAGAAGATGTAAGTTAGCTAGCGGGAGACGTGACGGGTGGTATCTTGCTGAAACCCTTCATTAACGATAAACCTCTTTTACCGTATTCAAGGTTGGAACGTTTCTTTCGAAACGTATTTGTATAATGCATAAGGCAGCCGTAAATTGTTGTTTGTTGTTTACTTTCAAGTTAATTAAAACATTACGCACAGACGAGATACGACTACCACCCTGTAAGTGTGTGTCTGGGGTGGGGGGTGGGGGTCTTGTTAAAATATACACACTGTGTGTCTGGGGGGGGGGGCTTGTTAAAATATACACACTTTTTAGTGAAAAATAGGAGACTGTAAGACAGGATTAGCTGAAGTTTTAAAATAATTGATGTGACCGAAAGGAGGACGTTTAAAAAGACGGTAAATAAATGTTGATTGTTAAAGAAATGAAAACTAAATAATGCTTGACAAAACAACACTGAAAACATGAATTCATTTATCAAAACGCAGAACGGCTATCTATTTGTGGGATAAGAGACGGGTTTCAAAGCGAAACGTCAACATTTTCAAGATCAAAACTAAAGTTTCTCAACCTCTAAAGCTGTATCTTCTTCAGGCCGAAACAAACAAAATTTTTCTTCCCATATATAGGTGTCACAAAAACCAGTGTGAATGCAGAAACTGCCCGGACTGGCGCCTACGACGGATCATACACTCCATAGTTGTATGTGCAAAATAAAAAAAAACCACTGGCTTTTAACCAATACATAGGAAAATTCAAAGTATAATCAAATGTCATAGATGGATCTAAACTTACCACAATAATAAAAAAAACCCTAACATCATCCATTGGTTACAAACCACATAATGCACGTTCGGGGCATCATTAAACATCACCTCAGATAGGCTAAGACCAAAGTATTCATTTAAGGATCCAAAACCAAAAGATAATGTATAAAACTGATAAATCTTTAATAATAGTTTTTACGTTAGTGTATTTTTGTTTCTTCATCTGAACGACGCCTGGCGGACACAAAGGTTAAACGACCTGGTCAAAAAGAAAAACCTCAATTAGGAACTGCTGTCTGAAGTGTCCTCTCTTAATCGAATATCAGGACTGGTCGTGTGTTTTTAAAATGGAACTCAGCGATTACACGGACTCTTGTTTTCAATGGAGGATATACATATCAAACACAGGCCAATATTACCATAAAGAAGAAAATCCAGCAGACAAACCAGAAAGACGCAAAACAACTAGTCTGACAATTTATGTACAGAAAAAATTTTGAAATAAATAATTATAAATAGATTACTGACTTTTTTTTTTTGAAAAAATAAAAAATAAATTAACCAAAACTCAAACGGCTTTTAGAAATTCAGACAAATAACAGATCACCCTAGTTCGGCTCACAGAAAGTACTTTAGAAAGTTTCGACAAAAAACCATTATACAATCACGTTTTCTTTCTCGACATTGAAAAATCTTTCAACTATGTTTGGTATAAATAATGGTTTTAAATTCCAAATGTCTCAAATGGAACTACGCAATCTATTATTCGTTGACTTTTCAATTTTCTAGAAGATAGAAAAGTTGGAGTAAATGTGGTTGACACCTACGTAGAGCACTTCACTCCTGAGGCAAGTGTCCCACAAGGAGGAGTAATTAGCCCTATTTTATTTATCATGTACGCTTCTTCTGAAAAAAAAAAAACAACAACTGTCGTATCTTATCTAATTTTATTGATGATGTGGCTATCCGGATAATTATATTGCATCTACTAACCTTGCACCTCTATTAAGTTCAAATGAAGAATTAAATTAACGCACAAAAAGTCTGATGTTGTTAGTTTTAATAAATCACTTAAAATTAGCAATAATCATCCGCAACCATACCTTAATGGAACTCAATTCCAGACAACCACATCAGCTAAGTTTCTAAGCCTAACTTAGTCACCATAACTGTATCTATAAGAAATCCAGCTCCAGACAACCACATCAGCTAAGTTTATAAGCCTAACTTAGTCACCATAACTGTATCTATAAGAAATCCAGCTCCAGACGACCACATCAGCTAAGTTTCTTGCATGTGTATTGTTGTAGCTCCTGATACCCATAAACCTGTATGTGTATTGTTGTTAAACCTGCATGTGTATTATTGTAGCTCCTGATACCCATAGACTTGTATGTGTATTTCGTTACTCATTGCTGGTCTCATGGAAGTTTCTACATTAGTTCCGAGTTGTGCCTTATTCCATGGTTGGAGGATGAAGTCATTTTTTTGTACCATTTCAGTTCACCAAACATCGAACTAAAGAACGTCATAGAGACAACGTGCCAAGACATATTTCATAGCACAACAGCCCTAATCCGAGATCCTCACACTCATCACTAGGGTTACGTACGAGCCCATAACTTTTTTTACATCGTTTAAAACACAGAAAACATAAAACGTCAAAATACCTGTAAATAGAATTAAAAAATGCAGACAACATTTTTTGAGTAGACTTTATGTGAATTAACACCAATTATATAAGTTTATTGTTTTTAGATTTTATCACGGTGTAATTACAGTTGCTTTAAAATATCGATATAGTGGTTGATATATTTCTTGCATTCAGTGGATATATCTTTTATAACTTAATGTAAATTGATATAATAATACATTTACATAGCGCTCTAATTCTTTCACAGAACTCTTCCGTCTGGGGTCCCAATGATTCCTTTCTTGTACCAAAAAGGACACTAGTATATATATATACGGACGATGCGCTACTTTGGGCATATATTTATATTTGAGGGTAGGTTGGTAGAAACCCTCATGAGTAATAAAATCGAAGCGGGTATACGTACGCTCCACGCTTGGTATTGCTAGCGCACAAAAATATAGCTAATAAAAAGGAAACAAATAAATATAACAAAGAAAATTTGATGAGGATCGATATATACGTAACCTAGATATCTATAGTAATATAGAAAGTTCAATGCCATGAAAAGTATTGAAACAAAAAAGTTACTTTATATTTATATACATTTTATCCCTACTTTGGCTCAGACTAACATAATTACAGCCCCCAGTGGTACAGCGGTATGTCTGCGGACTTACAACGCTAGAATCCGGGTTTCGATACCCGTGGTGGGCAGAGCACAGATAGCCCTTGTGTAGCTTTGTGCATAATTAGAAAAACAAACAAACAAACATAATTACAGTGATTTGCCAAACGAGGGAGGATTTGTTTTCTAAATATTAAGTAACTCACTTTTTTTTTAGTTTTGACTTTCTTGTTTCAGTAGTTTTTGTAGCATTGAAACTTTATATATTACTATAGCTAGCTAGGTTACGTATATACCGATCCCTACTTGTGTTTGTAACATTATTTTTTTTATTATACATAAGGTTTTACTAGTCGTTAAGCCTTTGATAACAAATAAGACTTTTTCTTCTATTTGGTTTATACGACATGAATTTAAAATCCGACACTAGAAAGCCAGAAATTGAAATAATGGACATGCTTTTTATTTACACATTCTCACAAGATTTGATTTAAGTCCTTAAAGCACGGCCACGTTTGATGAATGAATTATATTACTGAATTCTTTGGATTAGTTAATGTTTATTAGCTTAAATTACCGACCCTAGAGGGCGTTGAACCTCAATGATTTAACTATATTCGATGACGAGGAACCCACTTTGAGACTAATAATGGCTGGAGACGGCTTAAATGGGTAATGAAGAAAAATGATGACAAAACCTTGTCGAAACGTTGTACATTTGCTGTCATGTTAAGCTTATATTAAATGATTTAACTATATGTTACGCTTGCTTTTTAAAACCTCCCGGTTAGAAAATATTACATAATTGCAGTTTCACTATTTACTTTACGTCCATAATTTACTCAAACAGTTTGTTTTATTTTGTTACTATAGTAAAAATCATATTGTATAGGTGGACTTTACATAACCGCTACGTCGTTGAAGTCCATATCGCCATATCCGGTCATACTCTATCTTACAACCGTGATTCTTGGCAATATTCCTGCAGCGTAGTTTGCACTGCAAAAGGCTGCGCGGTCAGACTGAAAGCTCCTCCCCGCTGCTTTCCATAATCCATCTAGTGTACGAGTATGACAGTTTCTCAGCGTCGGTTTTAACAGTTCAATTGCATAAAATCCACTGATTAGAAGCTGCGTCCTGCAACTTGATTGGTATGTCTTCATGTGGAATAACATGGATACCCGTTTCTTTCTCCACCTGCTTGAGGTATGCGGCTGTTGAACGGGAGGTATAGCTGGAAGCTTTATTTTGGTAAACCCATACCCCGGTATCCTCGTTTCCAGATGGAGGTCCTTCTCCTTCATGTTACGTAGTGTTTCCTGGGACACACGGATTCTGTTTACTACAACTTGTTGTAGGTCTCTTTCTAAATGATCTAGGTGTCCCAAATTGATCCATTTTCCTTTGATTTCCAATCTGAACACATCTTTATGATTTCAGTTTAAGAATATTTTGCTTGAAAAAGGACTGTTACATACCTTTCCCAAAAGAGAAACAATATCAAACGTAGTTTTTTGTACAAACAACATTCTTGGGACTGTTTCACTTAAATAGTTTGTACAAACAACATTCTTGGGACTATTTCACCTAAATAGTTTGTACAAACAACATTCTTGGGACTGTTTCACTTAAATAGTTTGCATACACAACATTATTGGGACTGTTTCACTTAAATAGCGGAATTTAGCGTTGTAAATCCGAAGACTTACCGCTGTCCCACCGGGGGACAGGTTGTTAGAGTGTATGTATGTGTGTGTGTATCCACCGACGGAAATCGAACCCACGGAAATTAGCGTTGTAAATCCGAAGACTTACTGCTGTCCCACCGGGGGACAGGTTGTTAGAGTGTATGTATGTGTGTGTGTGTCCACCGACGGAAATCGAACCCCCGGAAATTAGCGTTGTAAATTCGAAGACTTACTGCTGTCCCACCGGGGGACAGGTTGTTAGAGTGTATGTATGTGTGTGTGTGTCCACCGACGGAAATCGAACCCCCAGAAATTAGCGTTG
>NW_013673853.1:20628-21355 GCF_000517525.1 Limulus polyphemus
TTTATCACTGTAGAATATTGTTGTGTGTTTGTTATCACTGTAGAACATTGTTGTGTATTTATTATCACTGGAGAACATTGTTATGTGTTTGTTATCTCTGTAGAATATTGTTGTGTGTTTGTTATCACTGTAGAACATTGTTGTGTATTTATTATCACTGTAGAACATTGTTGTGTGTTTGTTATCTCTGTAGAATATTGTTGTGTTTGTTATCACTGTAGAACATTGTTGTGTGTTTGTTATCACTGTAGAACAATGTTGTGTTTGTTATCACTAGAGAACATTGTTGTGTGTTTGTTATCACTGGAGAACATTGTTATGTGTTTGTTATCTCTGTAGAATATTGTTGTGTGTTTGTTATCACTGTAGAACATTGTTGTGTATTTATTATCACTGTAGAACATTGTTGTGTTTGTTATCACTAGAGAACATTGTTGTGTGTTTGTTATCATTGGAGAACATTGTTATGTGTTTTTTATCACTCTAAAACATTGTTGTGTGTTTGTTATCATTGGAGAACATTGTTATGTATTTTTTATCACTCTAAAACATTGTTGTGAGTTTGTTATCACTGTGGAACATTGTTGTATGTTTGTTATCACTGTAGAACATTGTTGTGTGTTTGTTATCACTGGAGGACATTGTTGTGTGTTTGTTATCACTGGAGAACATTGTTGTGTGTTTGTTATCACTGTAGAATATTGTTGTGTGTTTGTTATCACTGTAG
>NW_013673853.1:22300-29818 GCF_000517525.1 Limulus polyphemus
GTTGTTTTTTAAAAAATTAGTTTTTAGGATTGAAACATTACACACGTGCCCTAAAAATTTTGAAAAAATAGATAAAGACTTATTAAAAATCGATATATATCAGTATAATACACAAGTTAAAGCCTAACAACGAACAGAAATAGGTTATTCATTCACTGATATAATACTGACTTAATATAAAAGTAACGTTTGGTGACAATCCCAGAAGATAGCTGGAGTTGAACTGGCGATCACTGTGTTAGCAGTGAAGTCCCTTGGGTCGCAGGTTGTTAGTAGGATCACGTAACAACTGACTTTATGGGACACACGTTTAGTTGACACGTCAGATGCTCAACCCTGTCACATCATCATCTGACTCATACAACTGCAAGTGTTTTCTCATTAAATTTACATTTCACGGTCGATTAATCATAATTGGGGGACACGTGGGTGATGAAATGTGCGTTTGAAAAATCCTCGTCTCCTGATGTTCGACGCGTGATTTGGATTAAAAGACTAATCCAGCACTTACTACAGTAAATCATTTGATCCATGTTTTAAACGTTTATTTAGCACAAAGTCTGATCTATGTTTAATAGTGTACAAGTTACTCACTCACCCTTCATGTGTAAAGGTCATTTTAAAGTATTTGTTAGTTTTTTTTTTTTTTAGGGGAGGAGGGGTAGGGGTGGTATTAATGGATGAAAATGTTTAGCTCCATGCTCAGTTTCCAAGATGAACTTGAGAATCTCCATAGAAAATTGCTGAATGGGATGAGTAACACCTTTGTTTATATATTGTTTTTGGAACTTATATTTACTATCTTCTTCATTAAAAATTGCCCAATTTGTGTTATGATAAGCCCATTCCCATTGGGTCGCCAAGTTTGTGCTATCATAAACCCATTCCCATTGGGTAGCCAAGTTTGTGCTTTCATAAACCCATTTCCATTGGGTAACCAATTATGATAAACTCATTCCATTGGGTAGCCATGTCTGTGCTATGATAAACCCATTCCCATTGGGTAGCCAAGTCTGTGCTATGATAAACCCATTCACATTGGGTAGCTAAGTTTGTGCTTTCATAAACCCATTTCCATTGGGTAGCCAAGTTTGTGCTATGATAAACCCATTCCCATTGGATAGCCAAGTCTATGCTATCATAAACCCATTCTCATTGGGTACCCAAGTTTGTGCTATCATAAACCCATTGTCATTGGGTACCCAAGTTTATGCCATCATAAACCCATTCCCATTGGGTACCCAAGTTTGTGCTATCATAAACCCATTCCCATTGGGTAGCCAAGTTTATGCCATCATAAACCCATTCCCATTGGGTACCCAAGTTTGTGCTATCATAAACCCATTCCCATTGGGTAGCCAAGTTTATGCCATCATAAACCCCTTCCCATTGGGTATCTCCCATCTCCACTTGTATTACTTAAAATCCGTCGTAAAGTGTGGTTACTTGTGATAATAAAATAGATGACCTAGATGACCGTTAGTAACTTAACGGATTCTAAACCTACTACCCTGAAGATTAGCCGATACAAATTCATCATCAATAACAAATTCGGTTGCCAGGTGCTCCTGATGAAGAAAAGCCCACTTTTCAAAAGAGCTCGGGTTATTGGGTTTCTAACTTTTTTTCTGTTGATCATTCATGCTTTAGAATATCACAAGAATGTATTATCACATAATTCATACGTCTAATTGTTGGTAATCCAAGAACAATCGGATTAGTCTTTTCTATTTTTCTTATGTGCTAGTTGTTTGAATCCCCATTATAAAACCTCGTTCATGTTACACACAGTATACAGATGGCGCACTGATTTTTCATTTGTTTGCTTTTGCTTTTAAACGCAAGACTATACTTTCAGCTGTTTCTGCTGTGCCCACTGTAGGTACCGGACCCAGAATTTTAGTGTTATAAGCTCTCAAGCTTAACGCTGAGATATAAAGAAAACCCCCACTGATTTTATTCAGTTTAATAACATGAATTGATTAATTTGAGCAAATCAATGTTCGAAATCATATTTCATGTAGAATCTAATTATAAAATAATTTACGTCTCTGAGGAAGGATATATATATATAAATAACTTATTTATCATTAATTCTAAAACTAGGTTTCGGTTGATGCCAAATGAAGTTTGTGTCTCAGACATGAACAAAAATAAACCGTTCAGTAGCTAGAAATTTATCTATTGGAACAGAAAAATGATTTTACCTTAATTAAAATAAATATGTCTTTTATCAATATCGCCTCAACTGTTCAAACATCTGCTTTGTATATTAATATAGGTAAAAATTGTGAAAAGTCTAAATTCAAGTTTTAGTTTCGGGTTTATCACGAACTATGTTTCCTATTTACAGCAATCATATGTCGTTCAACGCAGGGTCTGCTCTGGAAAGCGTCTGTGACCAGGTTGGACGTATGGAGGTTGGTCGATTCACCCCAGTAAGCAAGATTAATGGCACGTCTTTGAGAGTATGTACGCTATCTGACTTCGGAGACTGTCAAATGAACGAATCCGTATTCGCAATGTGTTCTTCGTACTTTCTGTATAAGTGTGCCGCAACACCCGGCAAAGATTTCCATAAATCTGTAAGCTCACTTATCTGTAGTGAGGAATTTGAAATAAGTTCTCATCCATTTTCAGCCACTTTGTGACTTATCTCCGATATGAAACCAAATTATATGTACAAACCACCATACGTGTTAAACTGTGACCGCCAGGAGGAGAAAATGGCAATCGTATTCTCGTTACTTTTACAAAGAAATCTTGAGATCTCTTTCATGGAAAAAATCTATACAGAAGAGAGAGTATCATAAATGTCAAGAACGATATACATTTTCCATTGTTGTGTGTTTATTATCACTGGAGAACATTGTTGTGTGTTTGTTATCACTGGAGAACATTGTTAGTGTGTTTGTTATCTCTGGAGAACATTGTTGTGTGTTTATTATCACTGTAGAACATTGTTGTGTGTTTGTTAGCACTGTAGAACATTGTTGTGTGTTTGTTATCACTGTAGAATATTGTTGTATGTTTTTAGCACTGTAGAACATTGTTGTGTTTATTATCACTGGAGAACATTGTTGTGTGTTTGTTATCATTGGAGAACATTGTTATGTATTTTTTATCACTCTAAAACATTGTTGTGTGTTTGTTATCACTGTGGAACACTGTTGTATGTTTGTTATCATTGTAGAACATTGTTGTGTGTTTGATATCACTGTAGAATATTGTTGTGTGTTTGTTATCACTGGAGGACATTGTTGTGTGTTTGTTATCACTGTAGAACATTGTTGTATGTTTATTATCACTGTAGAATATTGTTGTATGTTTGTTAGCACTGTAGAACATTGTTGTGTTTATTATCACCGGAGAACATTGTTGTGTGTTTGTTATCACTGTAGAACATTGTTGTGTGTCTGTTATCACTGTAGAACATTGTTGTGTGTTTGTTATCACTGGAGGAAATTGTTGTGTCTTTGTTATCATTGTAGAACATGGTTGTGTCTTTGTTATCATTGTAGAACATGGTTGTGTATTTGTTATCACTGGAGGACATTATTGGGTTTTTGTTAGCACTGTAGAACATTGTTGTGTGTTTGTTATCACTGTAGAATATTTTTGTGTGTTTGTTATCACTGGAGGACATTGTTGTGTATTTGTTATCACTGTAGAACATTATTGGATTTTTGTTAGCACTGCAATAAAGATATTGACAGTAAACAGGCAAAACAAGATTAGCTATTGCATGATTTACTTTTTGACTACGGTATAATGAAAATAAAAGAATTAGGTTAATTGAATTAGTAAAAACATGTCATTGTCAATTCATTTAAAATTTATCGATTTTTTTAACAAGAATTGTTTTCATAGTTATTGTGTATATAAACCAGTTAAATATTCAGACGATTTTCTTCATTTTCACTTGTTACCTTTAGCTACATCATTTCGTAACAGTTTAACAGATTTGTTGTCAATGGGCTATCTGTGTTGTGTCCACAGCAGGGATCGAAATATGAATTGAAGCATTTTAAGCCTTCAAGCTTAGCTTTGAGCAAAAGTCCAATAGGTGAACAGTCTTAGCGATCTATTAGTTTAAAGCAAAGAGTGAATTATTCAAAAGGAAGTCCTTTGTTGCTTCTGCACACAAAGTCGAGTGGCAGATATCCGCCATCTTTAAACGAACAGGAAGAAAGCCGAAAGCCACACGTCATTATTATTCTTATCTACACGGTTTACTTTAGAGAAATTCAACTAGCTTTTGAAACAGATTTCGATACTGTAGTGTTTATATGACACGAAAGTTAAGTTTGGTGGGTTGAGTGTGTTTGTAAACTCAGTATGGCTTAACAAATAAAGCGTAACAAATGTTCCACTCTGATGGTAACATGCGAAAAAAATATTGCCTAGAAGGTTAGGGATTTATCAGATTACACTTCATTGTAATAACAACTGTGTTTCACTCGATTATTCAATCTATTAGTTTTAGAACCGACCCTCTTAGTAAGCGTGCCTGGATTCTGAATCCAAGGGTTCCACTTTGCCGAGAAAAAAAAAAAGATAAACAGTGCTCTGCACTTTGGGACCGTGAGTGTTTTGTAAGAGTGACAGTCAAATCACACTATTCGATCATACAAGTGTAGCTCAACAGATGGCGTTGGGTGTTATTAATTTGTTACCTTCCAATATAAACGTTTTTACCTTTTACTTTATGTAAGTTCAAGGATATCTTTATGTAACTGTAAAAATTAAAACATACAAATGAATACTACTTGTGATTAAAAATGTAGGTCGATCATTAAACTTCTTTGTTTGTTTGTTTGTTTGTTAAATTTCGCGTAAAATTACTCGAGGGTTATCTGCGCTAGCTGTCTCTAATTTAGCAGTGAAAGACTAGAGGGAAGGCAGCTGGTCATCACCACCCACTTCCAATACTTTGGCTACTCTAATCAAATAGTGGAATTGATCGTCACATTGTAACGCCCCTATGGCTGAAAGGGCGAAAATGTTTGGTGATGGGTTTCGAACCTGCGACCCCTAAATTGCAAATGGAGCATTCTAACCATTAGGCCGCGATTATTAAGAAACTGAGTAATCCTAATTTATGTCAACGTTTCATTTTATCATTAGAGGGATTGTTCTATTTTCAGCTGCAAAGTGTTTTCCAATACTGATAAAGGTTTGTTTGTTGGTTTGAAGTTAAGCACAAAGTTACACAATGGGCCATCTGTGCTCTGCCCACCACGGGTATCGAATCCCAGTTTCTAGCGTTGTAAGTTCGCAGACTTACCGCTGTGCCACTGGGGGGCTTGTTTGTTTGTTTTCAGTTATGCACAAAGCTGCACAAGGGCTATTTGTGCTCTGCCCACCACGGGTATCGAAACCCGGTTTCTAGCGTTGTAAGTCCGCAGACATACCGCTGTGCCACTGGAGGGCTTATAAAGAATAAATTTCGAAAAGATAAATTTTGCTATTTTAAACAAATTTTATGTGGAAAAAAGCTAAAAGTATCGTTTCCACAGCATTGTTTTTTTTTTTGATTGGTCAAAAATTCTTATTACATAACCTCCATAAAATAAAATATAAATGTGGTATGTTGCAAGGCAAAATGAAACTTAATTCGTTAACCGATACTACGAAGGTTATAAATTAAATTAATAGTTGTGTCTAACAGTTTAAACTTAATTGTTTTAATATTAAACCTAGAAAAGTATTATCATTCTATCTCTTAATCCGTGTTATTTCGTTGAAGTAAACTATCATTTTTTTCAGTTTGATAAGCTTTAAGTAAGAGCATACCTAGAAGGTTTCAGTTTTGTTGTTCCAGTGACTAGTGGAAAGTGAAATGGACATTCATTCTTCAGCAATAGAAGGTAAATCCAATATCCTGGAATGGCACATGGGAATAAAGTTTGTTTGAATGTATACGAACAGAGGAATTTTCTAGTCCTATGTAACTGGTTTCACACGGAGAATGTGTAATGAATCTCTTACTATGGACAACTTTCAATCTAGCTTGAAGTGAAAGTGAATCTCAGCATTAACGTTAGACACAAAGATTGGCATTTAATAAAAAAAAACACATCCCCAAAGGTTTTGAAATTGACCAAGGAACACTATCTCCCCCCCCCCCCCAAAAAAAAAGTATGGGAAGCGTAGCAGGTGTAATCCCGAATCTATATTGGCACGACAAATCGATTTTAAAGGATAAAGAACCCTAAACGGATCTACTTTACTCCAAGAATGAATCTGGTAATAACATTCAGTATATATATATATATATATAGATAAATTGGGTTGATGAAATTATCCAATAGTAGTTGAATTCCGTTTCTGACCTTCTTCTATGGTTTAAAAAATAATTTATCGATACGAATCTGCGGCTTTTGTTAATGTCTGCTTAAATCTTCTAGACACCTACATTAAGAAAAACAACCACTTTCCATAAATGTATAGCTAAGAAATGTTCATGTTGCGTTGAAGTTATAATGGTGTTAGGATCATAAAATATGTTTGTAACCGACGGCTACTACATATCTTAATGTTTGTTTGTTTTTGAGTTTCGTGCAAAGCTACACGAGGGCTATCTGCGCTAGCCGTCCCTAATTTAGCAGTTTAAGACTAGAGGGAAGGCAGCTAGTCATCACCACCCACCGCCAACTCTTGGGCTACTCTTTTACCAACGAATAGTGGGATTGACCGTCACATTATAACGCCCCCACGGCTGAAAGGGCGAGCATGTTTGGTGTGACGGGGATTCGAACCCGCGACCCACAGATTGCGAGTCGAGTGCCCTAACCACCTGGCCATGCCGGGCATATCTTAATGAGAGACTAGTTACCAAGATGGAAAAATAGTCAAATACGGAGTATTAGTAAACTGTATCTATCAATATATAGACGTGAAGAATCAATACACAGACTGTGAAGAATCAATACAAAGACAGTGAACAATCAACATACAGACGGAAGAATCAATACACAAACTATGAAGAATCAGTACACAGACTGTGAAGAATCAATACAAAGACAGTGAAGAATCAACATACAGACTGTGAAGAATCAATACACAGACTGTGAAGAATCAATATACAGACAGGGAAGAATCAATACACAGACTGGGAAGAATCAATACACAGACTGTGAAGAATCAACATACAGACAGGGAAGAATCAATCAGACAATGAAGAATCAATACACTTGTATTGATTCTTCACTGTCTGTGTATTGATTCTTCACTGTCCGTGTATTGATTCTTCACTGTCTGTGTATTGATTCTTCACTGTCTGTGTATTGATTCTTCACAGTCTGTATGTTGATTCTTCACTGTCTTTGTATTGATTCTTCACAGTCTGTGTATTTATTCTATATAGTCTGTTTATTGATTCTTCACAGTCTGTGTATTGATTCTTCATTGTCTGTGTATTGATTCTTCACTGTCCGTGTATTGATTCTTCACTGTCCGTGTATTGATTCTTCACTGTCCGTGTATTGATTCTTCATTGTCTGTGTATTGATTCTT
>NW_013673853.1:30752-32441 GCF_000517525.1 Limulus polyphemus
GCGAGTCGAGTACCCTAACCACCTGGCCATGCCGGGCCTATGGTGTTTGTACGTGTACCCTGACCATATCTTCTTTAAGTGATTGTATTATCTTCCAGACTGTGGATCGATAAACTGTGTAGATTATTACGATTTTGTAGAGGAACCTATAGTTTTTCGTACTTTGTAGGCAGTGTATGGAAAATATTTTCTTTTCCAAACCAGGTACTAAGAGATATAGTAAAGTTCCATTGTAAGAGTCGGATCTGTGGATAATTTATCGTCTTCTGTCTACCATGCGCTGACCATAATATAATGAAGTGAGCCAATAAGATGGTAGTTGAAAACCACCAATTACACAAATGCTAAATGTCACGAGTTTTGTACATTGTAGAAAAAACCAACACCAATTATAGAAAACGTTACGTTTATATCTCTAATTTTGTTTGTTTGTAATTATGTACAAAGCTACACAATGAGCTATCTGTGCTCTGCCCACCATGGGTATCGAAACCCGGTTTCTAGCTATATAAATCCGTAAACATAAAGGTGTTTTGGATGATTGTTATGTTGAAAAGCAGCTTCTAGAGATATTATAGTTGCTAACAATAACTATACGGTAGCATACTGCTAAGTATTACAAGCTATCAGCACTTTCCCTATCGCGGGTATCGAATACGAAGTTTTAGCGTTACAAGCCTCAAGCTTACCGCTGAGCAACGCGTAAGAGGAGGGGGAGTTCTGTTGATTTTATAAGGCACTATTGAGATTAGTAAAGGATTCTTGGACTGACTTTTGAAACTAAAGACTTCGTCAGTATAATTTAAATGAGGCGTCTTGTAAATCTCAGGATATTAGTGGTCATTTGAACATCGGAAAATTTCCACTTTCTCTACTTACTAATGAGATTTGTACACAAGGCTAAGACAGGACCAGATTAATTTCAACTCTCTACAGAATCCCCAAACAGTTCCAATGAAAATTATCTGGAAGCGTTTCCATTCTTTCCACTGAAGATTTCCGAGACAGCTGTTCACGGTTGTAGCTCTAAGTACCCAGAGAGGAGAGGGCGTAACATCTCCATCCCATCGCCTCCACTTCTAGTCTTAATAGCATGCAGCAAGCCAAGGGTTACCACCTTCAATACCACACGAAGACCACTTTCACCATAATAAGGTCACATCTGTCATTTCCATACCAACCACCCACAGAGAGAACAAGTTCCGTAGTCTTTCACTAAATATGAAATGTCCAAAACACGAGTCTGTTTGTTCCTCGTAACTTGCTTTATATCAGTCCGTTTATGGTGAACTTTATAAACTATAAATATATTTATATGTATCGTTAAAGTTTGCCGGTGGTTAAGCAGCGTCACTCGGAAGTTCAGGCTGTAGCTGGCAAAACAGGAAATGAAACAATATACATCTCGAGCTCGTTAATAAAACAGGAAATGAAACAAATACATCTCGAGCTCGTTAACCAAACAGAAAATGAAATAATATACACCTTAAGCTCCTTTACAAAACATGAAATGAAATAATATACATCTCGAGCTCTTTGACAAAACAGGAAATAAAACAATACACACCTCGAGCTTGCTAACAAAACACGCCTCGAGCGCCTTGACAAAACAGGAAATAAAACAATACACACCTCGAACTTGCTAACAAAACACGCCTCGAGCGCCTTGACAAAACAGGAAATAAAACA
>NW_013673854.1:0-5257 GCF_000517525.1 Limulus polyphemus
ATAAATTTGTTGAAGTTCAGCCTTCCTCACATTATAAATAATGAACCTGTACACAGATCTCCAAAAGTAAGATGATGATAACGATACCAGATCTTGTGAATTAATTTGTTGATGTTTAGCTGTACTGGATATAAAAATCTCCATCCACCCTTCCCGTCTTGTGTTTTTACAAGAAGTGACCAATTGATGAACTAACGTTCCGAGACTTAGCTTTACTGAATAAATTGTTGACATTAGATTTATAGAAAACTAGCATTAATATGCCAGTTCCCATAGAACCGTTGTCAGTAATTTTAAATATATATAGCAAAGAAATCCGTTGAACTTCGCGCAAAGCTAAACAAGGGATATCTGCGCTAGTTGTCCCTAATTTAGAAGGGATAACAAGGGATATCTGCGCTAGTTGTCCCTAATTTAGAAGGGATAACAAGAGATATCTGCGCTAGCTGTCCCTAGTTTCGAAGTTATACAGGTAGCTAGTGAACATTATCTATTGCTAATTTTTGAGCTGCTCTTGTCAGACCGAATAGTGGGATATGACTGCCACTCTTATAACTTATAATTTACCCTTGACCGCAATGTGCGAAGCGTGATTCTGTTTCGGTGGAAATGGGGCGGGAACCATGGATCCACAGTCCGGCAAAACTAATCAATGGGCCGCGCTTGATTCTGCAAATAGGGGGTCTAATGAGTCGGGGGGGGGGTCAAAGCCTTTCGGAAGCATCTGGGTTTTTATATTTTAATGACCTTGAACTTTATAAGAAGTTTAGTAGCCATCAGTATTGAACTATATTCGAGGCCTATTCTGCGTAATGCAGCTTTTCGGTTGACAATGTTTAACGTTGGCTCATCGTATGGACTGATAATAAATACTGAGGAATCTTTAATCTTGATTTTTAACAACTTTTATTGGGGAACCAGGGTTTCAAAGAAGACGGTATTCAAAGAGAAATATTTTCGATAAAAAGCATCAAGGAAGGCTAGAACGTAAACACTTTCTGAGCTCCGTTTCGTAACTACTGTTTTGAGGAGATCGAACATAAATTATGTTTTTATTGTTCTCACACGTCAATTCACACGCGCAAAGAGCTTATTACACGAGGATCAATGCACGCGGCACGCTTCTTACATCACTCCAGGAACACGAGTTTTTCGTGTAACTAATGGCGACAGACAAGCCTGTCACCGACAGGATCGTTCTCTTCGGTTGGTCTAGGATGGGCTGTTCGTATTATGCCCAGGGCGCTACTCTTACAGCCGAAAGATGCCAGCTGATACGCGGGGGTCACGTTCTTCGGCCTTGGCTGTAGCCTTTCGTTCTTCTCATGACCAAGGTTACAGGTGTCCGTCTTTCAAGCATAATGTAAAGTTTTCTCAGACACCCCACTGCCCTGTCCACGACTCACTCTGTATAGCTGGTAATAGATCATTTCCAATTGCGGTCTCCACGAGAGGTCTAAGAGGTCCCGTCACGTGTTCAGACCATCCCACAGAGACTTGCGTGAAATGAAACGTATAGTTGGAAATCTTTAAAAAAACAGTGGTCCTAAACAGACAATCCACAATCCCGTAGTCTGATTGGCTCGATTTGTGTGGGAATGAACCATGACCTGCACCTGCGACTGCTGACCCAGAATATTGCCCACGATTGTGGGGGGTAGTAAAACTACTCATTAGATAGTGTAAGAAACATGGGCTCACATTCACTCAATCTCGAACTATTTCTTCTTCTTCACACGTGAAACAAAACTTAAAGAAATGCTAAGTTCGACCAGCAAACATCGCGCGAGTACTCCTATTTGGAGCTAATAAGTTTTAAGTTTTTAAACCCGAAAAGTAAGAAAAAAAAACAAACATCAACAGCCGATTTTGAGGAAACTTCGTGGCCTTCAACTTTCAAGTGGCAATTTTGCGAGACGCCATATCTGGCTGATATTCTTAACTGCCCCATCGCAACGTTAACAAACTTATATTCACATGACGGGCCCCGGCATGGCCTGGTGGTTAGGGCGCTCGACTCGCAATCAGTTATATAGATCACAACTAAAAAAAAAATTATACATTACTGAGGGAATTCTGTATAAGAAACTGAGTAAAAATAAATATAGTAAGACTTTAAGATCCATATGATTAGAGTCCATTGATTCATCAGTTGATTGAGTACTGTTACAACAGCGGAAGTCACGTGACGCTGCTAGTTTCTCGAATTATCGGGGAAGCTCGAGTGTGATCGAGACGCCTCTTTGTTAGTATATAAGCCTGGCGAGAAAAGCCAGCGGGATGAATGGATAGAAAAGCGAACAGTAGCTATGGTAAGTTTTGTGTTAGTGAGCCGTAAAGTGTGTGTTTTGCACTCGTAGAGAGCAAAGCTATCGAGATTGTGAATCGCTGTGACTTATAGCGTTTATTATAAAAGTTGTTAAGTTTAAAGTGACGAGAAACGTACTGACTGTGGAATTACTGTGTACTAAAAGTTTGTATCAAGAAAGAATAAACTGGTTTAATCAAGAAAGGACTTGTATCGCTGAAGTTCCTCGGAAAGAATTTAAACCGAGATTAACAAACAAGCAGATATGCAACAGTACGTTTTGTGGTTAATAAAAACTTCGGTCGTAATTTCACTATTTTCTTACTAGGTGCGACCAACTTAGGAGATTTTGGTTAGTCTTAAGCCTACGCCAAGCTGATAAGGCAAACTAGGCTTAAGTTTAACACTTAACTCAAAAAGTACTCATTAATTTTGAATGTTGTAATAAAGTTTTCCCGAAACTAAATACAAAGAAAAACTGAATTAGGCATTGCTTATAAAGCACTTAAAACGTCGACATTTTGATCCGGAAATCTCTTTATTTCCACTACATGTAACGTGAACATACTTTCTGTAAGCGTTTAGATTTTTTGCAGTAGTGCAAAACCAACACCATAAACTGATCGAACTGAAACGAAAGACTGAACCACATAAACAGAAACATACCACCACAGTTGACATTTCCTTCAGACACGTGACATCAATATAACAACGATTATCTGATAAAAATCAATGTATCGATCCCAGTCTGAGTCACTTTCCAGAAATTAAGTAATTCAAGGGAAGATATAAAAATTCAAAAGGCGTAAAAAATAAAAACGTATATGTGTATATCTATATAGCGACAATAACACCTTGGTTCAATATATTGTAAACTATAATTCTTATAAATAAATTCACCACAGTAATACGAAAGAGAGAATTGACAGATCTTCGATGAGTGGCGTATATGATGAAGTTATCATACCTCAACACCTTCCCCACCCATCCACCCACACGCAGTACAGTTAAGGAGTTGGCTCTGTTGAGCAAATAATCTTAACTTTATCTAGAAAAATTTACAAAAATTAGAGAACACTGGTTAATAACCGTCTTCGTCCTTTAATGGTTATGGCTACACGCTAGAGGTCTTTTTAAGTTTAACCTGCCTTTCATAAATGTATTAATTTAACGATAATAGAGTTCATTAAGCCTTTTAGATGATTGTTGAAATCAGCCGGAACCATACGTCATGATGTCAAGTTTAGATCAACTAGAACCACACTGGGACAGATCGTGTCTTTATGATGTTAAGTTTAGATAAACTAGAACCACACTGAGACAGATCATGTCTTCATAATGTAAAGTTTAGATAAACTAGAGCCACACTGGAACAGATCATGTCTTCATAATGTAAAGTTTAGATAAACTAGAACCACACTGGAACAGATTGTGTCTTCATGATGAAAAGTTTAGATAAACTAGAGCCACACTGGAACAGATCATGTCTTCATAATGTAAAGTTTAGATAAACTAGAGCCACACTGGAACAGATCATGTCTTCATGATGTAAAGTTTAGATAAACTAGAACCACACTGGAACAGATCATGTCTTCATAATGTAAAGTTTAGAAAAATTAGAACCACACTGAGACAGATCATGTCTTCATGATGTAAAGTTTAGATCAATTAGAACCACACTGAGACAGATCATGTCTTCATGATGTAAAGTTTAGATCAATTAGAACCACACTGGAACAGATCATGTCTTCATAATGTAAAGTTTAGATCAATTAGAACCACACTTATCAACATAGACTCTTGTATGTTCCAGTGTGGTTCTAATTGATCTAAACTTTACATTATGAAGACATGATCTGTTCCAGTGTGGTTCTAATTGATCTAAACTTTACATTATGAAGACATGATCTGTTCCAGTGTGGTTCTAATTGATCTAAACTTTACATCATGAAGACACGATCTGTTACTTTTAACTCTTAGTAAATGATTTAAATCTGTAATTTTGTTTATCATTAAGTACGGTAGTAGTTATATAGTAGGGATCGTGATAAAACAAAATAGCCGCCATTAAAATCACCCATTTAAAGCCACATTTAACATTGACTATTTCATAGTATTGACTGGCTAAAACCAAAGCTGATTGTACTTATAAATCCGCATAATAAAACCCAAAGTGCAGACTGTTGATTATTATGTTTTGGGACTTGTGTGTAAAATTAAAATCATAAATAATATTCAACGTTAAAATTGGTACAACTCATGAGGATGACGTTGTAACGTTGAAACATGTAGAGTCGTCAACGTTTTGAAGGCCATAGATAGGCCTAAATAAAATGTTTTTAATTGTGTACCAGTTTAACGTTGAATATTATTTATGATTTTAACTTTATACACAAGTGACAAAATACTATAACTAACTGAATAATTTCGAATAACTGTTTTTTTTTAATATCTTGATGAGAAACCTTATTGGAAGACAAACTAACAATCACTTCCTTAAATAAAAAATAATAACAATCAGAGAAAAATGTAGCTTTTAAATGATTAACAAATGATACTCTAAATAGCTCAAACCTAATAATTCTTGTTGTCTTAATTAATTACATCTGATATATCGGAACCGAAATAACTAAGGATTAATAACCAACTAAAGATTTGACCTTAAGTGTTGATAAGTATATACAGCCGCTTGGGGATGTTACGTCAGCACGAATGTTTCTTGGGTAGCGTGTTTCGAACCTGTGATTTATTAACGAGAGAAGGACGTTTTGTAAGATGTCACTGCAACGATTATAAAGGTATACAGCTCTTGTGTAAAATTCTTAAAGCGGGAAACTGTTCAAACGCCCCCCAGTGGCAAAGTGGTAATTCTGCGGACTCATATTGCAAGAAACCGGGTTTCGATACCCGTGGTGGGAAAAGCACAGATAGCCCATTGTGTAGTTTCAT
>NW_013673854.1:5952-8603 GCF_000517525.1 Limulus polyphemus
CATAACGCCCCCACGGCTGAAAGAGCGAGCATATTTGGTATGACGGCGCCGAAAATTAACCGGATCACAGAAATAAACCAGAAAGTTCACAATGAGATCACTAGTTTCCTGGACGATTAACGGACAACGCACTTTGGCTAATGTCCTTTTCCGGGTTCGTCTTAGGGATGGTCATCTGGGGTTCCTTGACCATTGTAGAGTTAAAAATGACACACTCCATCTTGAAACATTCTGCGGATACAGACTAATTATGCGCATGGTTCTAGTGAAAAAAACAAACAAACCAGGAGACACGTCGCGCTATGGGTCAGTGATCAAAGGTGAGACAAGACATCCAAACCCCCACTCTTTCACAGTGGCCCATTATCATCATCTAGTTTATCTTCCAGAGAAGCGAAAAGCGGCAACTGTCCCCCCTACCCCTGCGGCAGATTTCAGGCGTGAATGGTACGTGTAATAAAGAGGGCGCTTACACAGAAAAGTGGTGACCCTCCAACAACGTGATGGAAGTGGACTGATGTATCTCAGGAGTCACGTAACGTCGGTACAATTATTTTCTTATTGAGTTGCTGCGAAATTACAGCAAAGTGCCTTAAAACGTGGGAACGTGGTTACTTTTGGAGAAAGAACGAAACAGGAAAGCGTATTTTTCTCATTCATCAAAATATTGAGAAGATATGGTACTCCAAGCGTGTTAGTCCTCGTAACTGCAGCTCGACTCGTGGACATTAGTACAAGTACAGACATGTTAATTAGTGCTGCGCCAGAGAAATTAGTATACTTTATCTATCGATTTGTTTGTTTGTAATTAAGCACAAAGCTACACAATGGGCTATCTGTGCTCTGTCCACCACTCTAGCGTTGTAAGTCCGCAGACATTCCGCTGTGCCACGTGGGGGGGGGGGGGGGCTTGAGCGAGTGTGATGTAATTCTTAGCGTATCGAAAGATCCAAGGTTCGAAGTGAAATGTGCAGCTGAAAACCCTCTGTGGGGACGTTTTAAATGAGAACAATCAATCCGCTATTAGGTTAAGAGTATACTCGTAGGCGGCGACTGTTGTTGACTGGTTGCCCTATCTCTCTTTTTCAGGAGTTCTAAATTAGATAAACTTTAGCCTTAGAAGCTTCTCACCTCGCCAATGTTTCGCATAATGTATGTTTAAAGTTAAAACTACCAAATACTGTCCCTCTCTCTCTCTTTGTGCGGTTCTGTATTCGCCCTTCTATCTGTTTGATTATAATTATTTTCTAACTCAGAAAGATCAATGTCACGACGTCACTGAAGTTTTAATGTTCCTCCACTCCTCCCCCTCTTTTGTTTGATAATTTACTCCTTAAATTTTATGCTGATATTTTATATATTGGAATTGTCCCAGATCTTGTTGACTGCGTTTGTGATCTTCCAACTTCCCTTTTTTTTAGCCGCGGCACATCGGCTCATAGAATGGCTCTGAGTTTTTTTTGTTTTTTTTCAAGCTCAAACTTTTAGCTCGTAGCTCCCTCAGCTCTTGACCGACTTGAGACTAGTTACAGTTTTGGACTCCGTAGGTCAAACCCTTTCCATTGATGTATTTGACCACACCCAAGGTCTAATAGATTAACTTATTCTAATCCTGCCTTAAAGAATTTCAATTTGAGGGTAGGCTGGTAGAGATCCTGATGAGTAATAAAATCTAATCGGGTATACGTGCGCCCCATGCTTGGTATTGTTGGCGCACAAAAGTTTAGCTTATAAGATGAAAAAAAAAAGGTCTCACAGATTAATTTACTCTAATTCTGTCTAAAACAATTACAAGTGCCGCGGCTACTGAGGATTCTCTCTTGTTCCTTATACTCAAAGGGAAACATTAAGAATATTTAGAAATCCATGGATGATTAAAAATTAAAACCCTCACAAAAGGAACCATTTTTCTTTATAGTTTCATTCGGGCTTTCGAAGACGATTCAGGGTTGGTTGTTTGTTGTTAAGCGCAAAGCTCCACGATGGGCTTTCTGTGATCTGCCTACCACGGTTATCGAAACCCGATTTTTGCAGATTTACCACTTAACCACTGGGAGGCGGCGATTCAGGGAAAGCCAAAAATATTTACACAGATTTTTTTCTTTTTGCTGAAATGTGAAATTTAATGTTTTGAAATCGGGCGTCCATATGTTGTACGAAACAAGAAAGGAATAGTTATGTCTGAACATACATATGTATGGCTACAAAACCCTTGTGTCTGAACATACATATGTATGGCTACAAAACCCTTGTGTCTGAACATACATATGTATGGCTACAAAACCCTTATGTCTGAACATACATATGTATGGCTACAAAACCCTTGTGTCTGAACATACATATGTATGGCTACAAAACCCTTGTGTCTGAACATACATATGTATGGCTACAAAACCCTTGTGTCTGAACATACATATGTATGGCTACAAAACCCTTGTGTCTGAACATACATATGTATGGCTACAAAACCCTTGTGTCTGACATACATATGTATGGCTACAAAACCCTTGTGTCTGAACATACATATGTATGGCTACAAAACCCTTGTGTCTGAACATACATACATATGTATGGCTACAAAACCCTTGTGTCTGAACATACATATGTATGGCTACAAAACCCTTGTGTCTGAACATACATATGTATGGCTA
>NW_013673854.1:9430-13858 GCF_000517525.1 Limulus polyphemus
CCAAACCCCTTTTGTCTGAACATATATATGTATGGCTACAAAACCCTTGTGTCTGAACATACATATGTATGGCTACAAAACCCTTGTGTCTGAACATACATATGTATGGCTACAAAACCATTGTATCTGAACATACATATGTATGGCTACAAAACCCTTGTGTCTGAACATATATATGTATGGCTACAAAACCCTTGTGTCTGAACATATATATGTATGGCTACAAAACCCTTGTGTCTGAACATATATATGTATGGCTACAAAACCCTTATGCCTGAACATACATATGTATGGCTACAAAACCCTTGTGTCTGAACATACATATGTATGGCTACAAAACCCTTGTGTCTGAACATACATATGTATGGCTACAAAACCCTTGTGTCTGAATATACATATGTATGGCTACAAAACCCCATTAATCAACAAAATTATAACACTTCAAAAGATTACGTAAAACAGAGTAGGTACTGAAGATCCACTCGCATAAAAAAAACTGTAATTAATAATCAAAATAACCAGACCGTACAATAAACATCTACAGTCAAAATAACCAGACTGTACAATAAACATCTACAGTCAAAATAACCAGACTGTACAATAAACATCTACAGTCAAAATAACCAGACTGTACAATAAACATCTACAGTCAAAATAACCAGCTGTACAATAAACATCTACAGTCAAAATAACCAGACTGTACAATAAACATCTACAGTCAAAATAACCAGACTGTACAATAACCATCTACAATCAAAATAACCAGACTGTACAATAAACATCTACAGTCAAAATAACCAGACTGTACAACAAACATCAACAATCAAAATAACCAGACTGTACAACAAACATCAACAATCAAAATAACCAGACTAGTCTGGTTATTTTGATTGTTAATGTTTATTGTACAGACTGGTTATTTTGACTGTTCATGTTTATTGTACAGTCTGGTTATTTTGATTGTTAATGTTTATTGTACAGACTGGTTATTTTGACTGTTCATGTTTATTGTACTGGTTATTTTGATTGTTCGTGTTTATTGTACAATCTGGTTATTTTGACTGTTCATTTTTATTGTACATCTGTACAATAAACATGAAAGGTCAAAATAACCAGACTGTACAACAAACATGAACAGTCAAAATAACCAGACTGTACAATAAACATCTACAGTCAAAATAACCAAACTGTACAACAAACATTAACAATCAAAATAACCAGTCTGTACAACAAACATTTACAATTAAAATCCTCATGAGTTGAACACACCAGACAGTATGCTTGTTCTGTCAGAAGAAAGCTTTTAAGTTATTTTCACTTGCTCAATCGTGATACATTTGTAAACCTTGTTATTTCATAATCGTCAGTTATTTCCAGAAGGAAACTAATTCCGTTTCAAGGTTGTTTTACTCGCTAGTGTAGTTTCATTCTGAGCAGGTATAAATGAACCTTGAATTAAATCCAAATTATGTTTGAAACAACTAAAAGTGCAATTTTGGAAATAGAAATATATACTTCAAATCGATAGAAACAAGAGGGCCGGAACTAGTAGGGGGGTCGGAACTCCTGAAATATCGTTGCCCCCACCGTAGCCAATGGCGTCCATTAGTTTAACTTTAGATTCATTATATATATATATATCATATGGCCCAATTATATGTTAAATATGTTTGTTTCTCTGACAAACAAATGTAACTGACCTCTTCAAGTTCTAAGATGTAATTTTAAAACAATGGTTTTAGCTGCTATTACAAGAATATACGAGAGTCGCCACCACCACCTCCAGTAGTGTAAATGATGGAGAGTCGCCACCACCACCAGTAGTGTGAATGATGGAGAGTCGCCACCACCCTCGCCACCAGTGGTGTAAATGATGGAGAGTCGCCACCGCCACCAGTGGTGTAAATGATGGAGAGTCGCCACCACCACCAGTGATGTAAATGATGGAGAGTCGCCACCACCACCAGTGGTGTAAATGATGGAGAGTCGCCACCACCAGTGGTGTAAAATGATGGAGAGTCGCCACCACCACCAGTGGTGTAAAATGATGGAGAGTCGCCGCCACCACCAGTGATGTAAATGATGGAGAGTCGCCGCCGCCACCAGTGGTGTAAATGATGGAGAGTCGCCACCACCACCAGTGGTGTAAATGATGGAGAGTCGCCACCACCACCAGTGGTGTAAAATGATGGAGAGTCGCCGCCGCCACCAGTGGTGTAAATGATGACTTATGTGTTGTTCTATTGATTTTTCGCACGGAACGCGCACCGAATCCCATACATTTAATAAATAATTAAAATAACTTGATACCGTACCTGAAAATGCTTACCGACAAGATTTATATGTGACATTAAAAACCCTGTAGACAACAGTTGGCAGTTACACGCGTAACCCAAGAGGCAGGGCTGTAACTCCGAGTCTTTCTTAGGGAATTCAGTGTTCTCGAGCGGCGGGTTGGCAGTCTTAGTCGACACACAAAAAAAAATCTCACGACCCTGTGCTTTTGATGCCACGTGCGATCCATTTACACGAGGTGGCTGCTACGGAAGGCAGGGTAAAGCACGATGAGCTACCGGCTCGAGCAGCGGATTTCGGGTTACGGCGTGTTATTACAGAAAAAGAGGCTACATGCAGAGAGATTCGAGAAGTTATACGGTTCCTTCCAAGAGTGTTATCTAGATTTGTCGAGAACAAGGAAGGTTTCCAGATATTCTACTTTTTATCCAGTTTTAAAACCAGACTGTTAACACGCGTCGTAAAATGTATCATTAAATCATTGTAAATTGGCTTGTAAAACAAAACAAAAAGCGTCTGCTCGATATGTCGCCAAGGAAATAACAGATAAAATGAAAGTTTTTTTATAAGGTGATTTATCTCCAACTGTCTAATTTCTTTATTTTATCACTTTCGTGTATTTTTTTTTTTTTGGCTTCGTTTACGTATTGCGCGAGAGACTAGCATGTAAAGGTCATTCACTGATGAGAAATCACTAACAACCTAATCTACAAAGGTCACAATGATATCTAGTTACGATGACCCACCCACGCGAGTGCGGAAATTGATGCTGCCCAACAAAATGTGGCGAAAAGCTTAGTAAACTGTTCTCGGGCTGCAAGCTGTGAACCATGTCTCCTCCCACACCCCCCGATAACTATTCTCTTGTAAGTACGCTGAATTACGTATATCCGGCGTATGTTTGTGTGGAGCGTGATTATTCTTAGAACGTTTGGATATATACATTTATTGTCGAAAAATATTTCTCAACACCAATAAACCAGTCATTCCCGGGTTTTATGCTTATCGTCATGAGACGATTTCACTCTTAACTAAATAAAGCTCGACTTCAGCAGACGCTGCTACCCCTCTCAACATAAAATCATAGAACATCCAGAATGGTTGCATTACTCTTTGAGGGGTGGCTGCATCAAATTTCTAATTTATTATACAATAGTCACATTACAATTTGACAGAAATTGGAGTGGAGATCCAAATAAGTGGGATTTCTTGAAGACAACTGGGTTTGCGGTGAAAGCGACATTACGTTGGTAATGTTGGGACTACTAAAACAAAAATTAATGAAAACATCCGACAGCATAAGAGAATCAAACTTACTTATTCATTCACCTTCCATAGATTTGCCTTCACTTAACTTTTTTAAGCTTTTGCCTACCTCTAAAGCACATCTTTCGGCCACCCCTTCGTTTCCCACCACTTTCAGGATCCTGGGGTCGCTTCGCTAATATGCAGCTAGTTACAAAGCGTCTGAAGAGTTCCCTTTATCAATGGCAGGCTGTTAGTTCGCATCACAAACTCATGACTTGTAGGTAACATTATTCAACCATTTTAAGCGTCTGAAGACTTCCCTTTATCAATGGCAGGCTGTTAGTTTGCATCACAAACCCATGACTTGTAAATAACATTATTCAACCATTTTAAGCGTCTGAATAGGTAATATGACACTCTGTAATATAAAGACAGAAATATAACTCAGGAGGAAAGTGAAAAGACTACAAACCTAATAAATACACAAATGTATTGAAACAGTAAGCTATACACAACGGACTATTCGTATTACGACTTTAGCAGGGATCGAGCCCCAAATGTTAACGTTATTTACTTTGTAAGACCAGCAAGTCTATTTTAGAAATGTCAACTGAGGACTTCTGTCATATGATAGGATGATTAAAAGCTATGTTTAAAATAACAAATACAACTGGAGTCTTAACTGCAAGATTCTCGTTCAACCGGACCCCCTAGTGGCACAGCGGCATGTCTGCGGATTTACAACGCTAGTTTGTTTGTTTGTTTTGAATTTCGCGCAAAGCTACATGAGGGCTATCTGCGCTAGCCGTCCCTAATTTAGCAGTGTAAGACTAGAGGGAAGGCAGCTAGTCATCACCACCCACCGCCAACTCTTGGGCTGCTCTT
>NW_013673854.1:14710-20058 GCF_000517525.1 Limulus polyphemus
AAGAGCAGCCCAAGAGTTGGCGGTGGGTGGTGATGACTAGCTGCCTTCCCTCTAGTCTTACACTGCTAAATTAGGGACGGCTAGCGCAGATAGCCCTCGTGTAGCTTTGCGCGAAATTCCAAAAACAAACAAACAAACAAACGAACCGAAGTCTGTGGATAACCATAGAACAAAGCAACATCAATAATTATCTACTTACATCAGCATATTCGGCGCATGACTCCACAGACGTCACGAATCTTACAACGTCATCGACAGTCCACTGCGCAATCTCACTAGCATCTGATTTGTTTGAACAAGATTGGTCAGTACAAAGGGAAGAACAACGCCCTCTGTCAGAATACTTGGGTGACATTCCGGAGGACGAATTCTCAGACCTAGAAAGACGTCCGTCTAATAAGTTCGTCCAACTTGGAGTCTTGCGGACGCTGACTTTTGACCCATTATCATTATAACTACTGGTTACCGCTTCTGTGTCCGATTTTAAGGAACCAATATCTCTTGTAATAGGTGAATACAAATGGGAACGTTGCAAAGAAGCATTAGGACTATCTAAACAAGGCCGTTTGGTGGTGCCAGTGGTCAGATCTAAAGGATCTGATCCGTTTTCTGACCCAAGTGATCTTTTGTTTGTTCCTCGAAGGTAGTTCTCCAACTGTGATGCACTCTGCGCACTGGCAGTTCGGACTAAATGCAGGAGAGTTTGAGAGGATGAAAAATCACCAATGCTGAAAGGAACTGTCCGGTTCTCCCCAAGGATCGGGGATGACTTGTTGTTTTCTAATTTCCTACTGTTACTGTCTGACGATTCCGAATTTCTACCCACCAGTGGAGAAGTTCCAGCTTTATACGACAGGTGGCTTTCAAAAGGACGAGATATTCCATTAGGCTGGACAAAACCAAAACTGAAAAAAAAAGAGAAATATATACGTATATATATATACACTCGTCACTCATTATGTACACAAAAACTATAATCATATACACAAATAAACAGATATTTGCTCCGCTAATGATAAAGAAATAAATGTTATTTGAGATTTTTCACATCGTGATTTCTAGAAAGATCTTTTTTAAGTCTTTTTTTCTCTTATTAACGGTTCTCGACTCTTGTTAAACCACGACAATAAGTATCGGGACAGCTCCACCTAGAAAACTCTTAATCCAAAGTTTCTGGACTTTAAGTAACATTTTTACTATAAACTAACGGAGACCCCCAAATCAAATTAATATCTTTATTACAAGCTTTCTAGAATAATACAAAATAATTCTAATTGCAGACACCGAAATCTACAAGTTCACTTGTCTTAAGCCTAACAATAGTTAATTCTTTATTAACTATATTCGATAAAGAGATAAATTAAAACTGTAACTTATGTACATTTTTTGCTTTAGTTTAGTTAGGGTTAAACTTTATCGTACTTAATACTATCAGTAAACAAACTTATAATGTTAGGCCTTTTGTTTACATCCGTTGAAATGAAGTGCGCGAGCATTTTCAGGACAGACAAAAACTGAGTGTTATTTTAATAGGCTTTTATTAATCTTTCGTCACTTGTATTGATGGTCAGAGAACTCACTCTGCTAGGGTTTATATCACAACAAGTTGAATATTCTGTGGAATAATACATCGACAGTCCACTGAATTAATAAATAACTTTTTTTTTTCCTTATTTTATTTTGATACAATGTTTAATAGAACTGTCTTGAGGGCGTTACTGTCGTCTTAGTAATTCAAGGTTCTAATAAACTTGTTTGTTGTGTTTTAGCCACACGTCACTCTTTTAATCCGTTTTTCAAAGTGTCATTTATCAAAGAAACAAAAAAGAAGAATTCTCAGAAGGTTTCCTAAACCCTTCAGTCACGAAGACTAAAAACCCTAAAGACACGGAAAAAAAGAGAGAAATGAAGAGATAAATGTTTATTTTGTTCATTGTACGTTTGACCTTTCACCATTGGCTGCTCATGAAGATAATTGAACAACAAAAGAAGAAAAAAGCTTTTCTCTCCTGACTTCAATGTTAATCTATAATTAAATACTTAAAATTCAATTTGAATAGTGGGGGGGGGGGGAACCTGCTATACTGAAATGATTGCGAATGTATCCTAAATAGATGCTTAAAAAGGACAGCTATGAACTTAAATACTTACACCACATCATATTTCTGGACAACAACCTTCAACGGGTGGCTATCTTCGGAATTAATTCCCGAGGGTTGTAACACAGAAGGGAGCAAGGAGCAGTTGGAAGCTGGACAAAATGACGTCATGTTTCCTTAGCGGATATCTTAATGTTAGTGTTTTAGGAGCGCCGGTTATATTATGAGGCTTTTTTTTTTTTAGTTGCTGGGCTTTCTGAACTAGAGTTTTCGTCTACAGACCCCCTCTAGCGGAAGACCAACGGTATCAAATTCATCCCGTTCGCTGCCCCAAGCAGTCCGCACCCAAGTCAAGCGCAGATCTAAAAGGCAGAAAATCGTTGACCCACAACATCCGCATGCCTGACCGCTCGCGCTCTGTTGCTTGCAAATCCAGCCCCCCCCCCAAGAGGACGGTGGCTTGCAGCTGTATATATCACCTGTTACTGTATCCTAACAACACTGGTGGTGGTGGTGGTGTTCGTTATGTCGCCTGTAGCTATATAACACCGACTTAATTAACACAAAAGAAAACGATAAAAGTCTTAAGAAAACCAGACAAAAATAACGTTTACCGAGGTGACGCTTTTCTTTTTCCATTGTGTCATATTACTAGCCTCCTAAACAATTAAAATACGACCTCAAGTTACTCGACTACGTACTTTAATTGGATTCTAAAAACGCCCTCTATTCTGTAGAAAATATATGATCGTAACTTTTGTGTATACACACACACATATTGTTTTACAAATGAAACCACCAGTTTTGTAAAGGACAAAAATAATCAAGTGGGGACCAACAACCTGAACAGCCCCCCCCCCCATGAACAACATGACCCTTGTGTAGAAATTTTTCAGGAAACATTGAATTTTCATAAATCATGGACAACTAATATTTCTGTTAGTTTCTGCAATGGTGGAAATGAAACCCAATGGGATTCTAACCCAGATTCATCATGAAATACAGGAGTTACTGGGCGTGCTAACAACCATTATCCGGGTCTGAATATTTATGTATAACTGTGTTGTTTTCTGAAAGGATTACTTAAAAGAAATATACACAAAGTCAATGTGTTCAATCCAGCCCTTGGATACCCAGTTGGGTGGGGGCAAGAAACTCTGGACACGAAATATTGAAGCTCTTGATGTTACGTGAAAACAAAACAAACAAACAAACAACAACGAGTGAAATTTAAATTTAAAAAGAGCTAAAACTGAGACAGTAAAAGTAAAATATTACATAGATCCTTTTTTTTACTGATGAAAAGGAAATGATGAAGATTAGAAGGATCAGTCCTGATAACCACGTGGTGTTGGACTTACAACGGTGTTATCAGTCCTGATAACCACGTGGTGCTGGACTTGCAACGGTGTTATCAGTCCTGATAACCACGTGGTGCTGGACTTACAACGGTGTTATCAGTCCTGATAACCACGTGGTGCTGATCTTGCAACGGTGTTATCAGTGCTGATAACCACGTGGCGCTGGACTTGCAACGGTGTTATCAGTCCTGATAACCACGTGGTGCTGATCTTACAACGGTGTCATCAGTCCTGATAACCACGTAGTGCTGATCTTACAACGGTGTCATCAGTCCTGATAACCACGTGGTGCTGATCTTAAAACGGTGTTATCAGTGCTGATAACCATCCACCTCTCTCCCATTTCTGAAGAAAGCAACGATTGAGGTGATAAATAATAGCTGTACCTTTAATGTTTTATTTATTTTCTATTTAACTGCTATATATATATATATATATAATATAATGCGTGAAGTCGGATAAGCATCGCCAGCTTTACCGCTTGTGGCTTATAAACATCATACTACGTATACAGAAAAACAAACAAACAGAATACATGATCACTACTGTATTAAATTCTTATGTGCAGTCGTTTTCTGATTAAAAAAAATACAACGGTATCTCGGCAGATTTACAGCGCTAGAAACCGGGTTTCGATACCCGTGATGGGCAGAGCTTTGTGCCTAAATTCAAACAACAACAACAACAATAAAAAAAAGCATTAATCAAGCACCAAGTACTGATGGCGACGAGAATATAATATGTATGTTGGTAACGAGAGTATAGAGCATGTGCTGCCTGTGCGAATACAGAAAATGGAAGGTCGAATAAAATCACCACATTATGGTAATCTTCACACTTTTTTTTGGGGGGGGGGAGGTGTATACCTTTAAGCAAACAACATAACCACTCTTGGAACTCAAATAACGCACACAGCAAAGAGCTACCATAATGGTAGTCTAAACCCATCGGTTCCTTCAGATCGCGCTAGGCCTACGTAGATAAGGACCCCGGTATTTAAGTAGTCATAATCCTGGCCTATCCCATTCATTTAAGCCAATAGATGTCGCCTGCTCATCGCTTTTCTTAGCACGTCGATCAACAATTGGCGGCTGTTTCTGTAGCAGTCGGCTCGGTACTTCTTCACCCATAATTACTGGCCTCAGCTGACCAGGCCTCAGTACCCAACCGAAGCCGTCTGGCAACAGCTCTACATCCAGGATGAAGCTCACGTCACTCACCCCTCCCTTTGGTGAACAATAGGGCTCGTTCCTCCATAACCTCCAGACACATGTGCTGCGCCTTCTAGTGTTAAAAGTTATTATAATAATCAGTCTTGTGTCGTTTACCGATTTTTATATATTTTTTTTTATGCTTTTCGTTGATACTAACTTTTATATTTACTGTGCTCAGCATTTATTTTTCTTTCCTCCGATACACAAAACAAATATCTAAACACAATCTCTTCAGAAACACGTTGTGTGTGTGTATACGTGGGGAAGACAAATATCTAAACCTTCAGAAACACGTTGTGTGTGTTTGTATACGTGGGAAGACAAACATCTAAACACAATCTCTTCAGAAACACGTTGTGTGTGTGTATACGTGGGGAAGACAAATATCTAAACCTTCAGAAACACGTTGTGTGTGTTTGTATACGTGGGAAGACAAACATCTAAACACAATCTCTTCAGAAACACGTTGTGTGTGTGTATACGTGGGGAAGACAAATATCTAAACCTTCAGAAACACGTTGTGTGTGTTTGTATACGTGGGAAGACAAACATCTAAACACAATCTCTTCAGAAACACGTTGTGTGTGTGTATACGTGGGGAAGACAAATATCTAAACCTTCAGAAACACGTTGTGTGTGTTTGTATACGTGGGAAGACAAACATCTAAACACAA
>NW_013673854.1:20825-24123 GCF_000517525.1 Limulus polyphemus
CTCTGACCCATCACGGGTATCGAAACTAGGTTTCTAGGCGATTGTAAGTCTGCTAGACATACCGTTGTGTACACTGGGGGGGCTAAAGTATCAGTTTGTTTGTTTGTAATTAAGCACAAGGCTACACAATGGGCTATCTGTGCTCTGCCCACCACGGGTATCGAAACTTGGTTTCTAGCATTGTAAGTCTGCAGACATACCGTTGTGTCACTGGAGAGCTAAAGTATCAGACTTACTCAGCTGTCAGTACGACAACTAAAGTATCAGTTGTCAGTACGACAACTTCTCATCTTGTTTCTTTGAAATATCCCTGTAATAAAATTATCAACTACATTACTGAGTTAATATCTTTGTAATAAAACTATCAACTGTATTAATCAGTTAATATCCCTGTAATAAAATTATCAACTATATTAATCAGTTAAATATCCCTGTAATAAAATTATCAACTATATTAATCAGTTAAATATCCCTGTAATAAAATTATCAACTACATTACTGAGTTAAATATCCCTGTAATAAAATTATCAACTGTATTAATCAGTTAAATATCCCTGTAATAAAATTATCAACTATATTACTGAGTTAATATCCTTGTAATAAAATTATCAACTATATTAATCAGTTAAATATCCCTGTAATAAAAGTATCAACTATATTAATCAGTTTAATATTCCTGTAATAAAATTATCAACTACATTACTGAGTTAAATATCCCTGTAATAAAACTATCAACTGTATTAACCAGTTAATATTCCTGTAATAAAATTATCAACTATATTACTGAGTTAATATCCCTGTAATAAAATTATCAACTATATTAATCAGTTAATATCCCTGTAATAAAATTATCAACTGTATTAATCAGTTAATATCCCTGTAATAAAATTATCAACTATATTAATCAGTTAAATATCCCTGTAATAAAATATCAACTATATTAATCAGTTAATATCCCTGTAATAAAATTATCAACTATATTACTGAGTTAATATCCCTGTAATAAAATTATCAACTGTATTAATCAGTTATTATCCCTGTAATAAAATTATCAACAAAATTTATGTTTCGCAAATCACCGATTTTTTTTTATACTTGTAGTAAAATTATTGAACAGTTTAATGCTTGGTAATCACTGATTTAAGTATCTTTCTAACACCCCAACCCAGCGGCACAGAAGGAACGTCTGTAGGCTTATAACGTTGGAAACCGAGTCTCGATACCCGTAGCGGACTGAATACAGATAGTTCAATGTGTAGTTTGGTGCCTAACAACAAATAAACTCATAAAATTAACCACTAATACGATGTTTTAGTATCTGTGTAAAAAGAGCAGAGCGTGGCCCAGTGGTTAGCGTGCCAGATTGTGGATCTGCGGGTCCATCGTTCGTGTGCCGTAGTCGCCAAAAAACAACAAACTAATTAAACAAGTCACGTTCCGCATTTTAGGGTCGTGGGAGCGTTATAAGGGTGACGGTCAAACCTCACTATTCGATAGAAAATGATTGGCGTAAGTACTTTTGACTAGTTAGTTGCCTTCCCTGTAGCCCACCGAGTCAAAATTAAAGACGGCTAGTCCTTGAATTAAAGATTGAAAAACAAACAAACTCGTGTAAAAATGATAAACTGAACTAACATTTAAGAAATGTTTGATTCGATCACTTTTCATACTTGAAGATAAGGCCCCGGCATGGCCTGGTGGTTAGGGAGCTCGACTCGCAATCTGCGGGTTCGAATCCCCGTCACACCAAACATGCCCGCCCTTTCAGCCGTGAGGGTGTTATAATGTGACGCTCAATTCCACTATTCGTTGGTAAAAGAGTAGCCCAAGAGCTGGCGGTGGGTGGTGGTGACTAGCTGCCTTCCCTCTAGTCTTACACTGCTAAATTTGGGACGGCTAGCGCAGATAGCCCTCGTGTAGCTTTGCGCGAAATTCACAAACAAACCATTCTTCGTAAAAAAACTTCACATGTTGACACTACTTTATTAATTAATTAAAATGCTAGACTTCACTTTTAATAATAATTTCACTTTTAAAAGGAGATCTCAAAGTTTTTTGATTACTTGCACTTTAAAAAAAAAGGTAGGATCCTAATAACTTTGCATAATTAATTTAGAGATAAATATACTCTTCAAAAAATACAACAAAACTTCCCAAAATTCTTCCCTAATTGTTCACCATGTCGAATCAGTCGACAACAACGCCATAGTGGCACAGATGCTGCATCAAAACCCAACACACACACACACACAAAGTCCTGTTATTTATTTTCCTATTAGAATTTTCCTCCTTTTTTCATTGCCCCCAAAATTCTTTCCGAATTCTCCGAATTTCAAAATTATTCTCGTACCTTTTGAACACTTACTCTCGGCCCGGCATGGCCAGGTGGATAAGACGCTCGACTCGCAATCTGAGGGTCGTGGGTTCGAATCCCCGTCCCACCAAATATGCTCGCCCTTTCAGCCGTGGGGGCGTTATAATGTGACGGTCAATCCCACTATTCGTTGGTAAAAGAGTAGCCCAAGAGTTGGCGGTGGGTGGTGATGACTAGCTGCCTTCCCTCTAGTCTTACACTGCTAAATTAGGGACGGCTAGCGCAGATAGCCCTTGTGTAGCTTTGCGCGAAATTCAAAAACAAACAAAACAAGCTAATGGTGTTCGTATTACAATTTATCCCAGACGAGCCTCCAATTTATTAGGTAACGTATTATAATTTCGAATAGCCTAAACTGAGTTAAATGATAATTTAGATTTAGAAATTAAATAAATGTCGATATGTATCTAATTTATGATACTTGCCAACAAGATTGATACTCATAGTTTTTAATACAAATATATTTTAATATACAAACAATAACACAATTTACAATAACAGTTATTATAAATAATAATCTATATACAAAAGTTTTACAAACTTACAAATAATATTTAGTCCTCTATCTGATCTGGAACTTCCTTGATATCTTATCGAGGGTTCACGATGAGCGAATTAATTTTTCACTTAACAGGGAGCTAGCTAGCTCTGGGTTTTCTGTTCTTTGCCAGTTCGTACGCCGAGTTATTCACCGCTGAAGTTATATAATGTTTTCATAAAAATACTAATGTCCGACGTGGATCCGCAGAAGTTAAATGTTTTTTAATATTCGAAATTTATAAACGTTCCTGGTCAATATATCTTAAGTTCCCGATTATTAAGCGTAATAACAATCACAGTTATAGCTTTCGAGGTTTATGATACACCAACTATAGCAAAATAATAATATATACTGTCGTTTGGCGCGGCGCGTTGGTTAAATTT
>NW_013673854.1:25123-26819 GCF_000517525.1 Limulus polyphemus
AAAACAAACAAACACTCCTGTAATTAGTTTCACTAATAAAATGATTATCAAAGTTCTTTTCAAGTTTACTTCCGATACAACAATGGTCTAGAAGGAACAACTTCGTTTGATAAGGTGATGGATTTTCTTTCTTAAAGGTTTATTTCCGTGTCTCTTCATCGAATAGAGTTTGACATCTTTAGAGACCAACGTCTTTATTATACACTTGCAGTTCTGCTATGACGTTTGAATGTAGATAAGAGGCTCTCGCATCCCATCAGTGATATGATAATCATGTGTTTACTCACTCATCACCCGGCGAGTCGCTTGTAGATTGTAAAATACGTGCAATAAAAACACTTGTTTTGATCGAGTTATCGATGTGATATACGAGCTGAAGAAAAAAAAAATCCCAATCACAGTTAACAAAGTGTGCGAGAGAAATAGAAAAAAAAAAAAAAAAAAGAAAGCTCGAGACTGATAATTTATGTAGCTCGAGCCGCTTCTACTGCCGGTGCCCGCTGATACGAAACGTGTTTTTCAAATTGACCAGATCTCGTGCAGTACCATCATCGTGCCCTTTTTCACGGTTATTATCAGTCAATTAGGTCTTAGTGAATTCACACTGTTTAACCATGACTGTTTATGATAACCCCTGTCACAAGCGAGTTCAATGTTTCGTCACCGATTGTAAGGATGGAAGGAGGAGGAGCTCCCTCGTGCATGCTCTTGGCTTCTTCTTCTTCTTCTTTTTTTTTTTTTACACTCACTCCAGGGTAGTGCCACGAGCACCTGGGAAGTACTGAAATACGACGACAAGATTTGGTGCTCCTTGAAGACTCTATTTGGCTCTTGAAACTGTTATAAATATGCATGATTCTCTAAATGGCCCATGTGGGAGGCCTACACGGCTTCATCCAGTTTGGTAGAGGACGGTGGAGAAGAGAACAGAAATAGGTGGAAGCGAACTGTAACTTATGAAACTTATAACAACAACAATAATAATAAACAAACTTGTTTTTCTAGCTTCACTTCTTGTTGGATTGACTCAGTATTCTTAACAGCCACACCATTATAACATTGAATGACCTAAGTTGCTAACTCAGTTACAGATCCAAACAGATAACAAACATGAAATATGGGAGCTACATTAGTTTGATGAACATTTGGAGACTGCTATTGGATTAGAGCTACCTTACCTGTTTAACAGCTAAACGTTCGTTCACAAGAACATGATTTATATATCACGTGTTCGATAAGCAAGCCATGAGTTATGACGTAACAGAAAGACCGCCCAAGAAGGAAGGAGTGCTGGAAACCTGAGGTCTTCCAAATGGAGTATTACATTTTTTGGTGGTCTTTTTTTATAATTAAATAAAAAACTAAACAATGGTAGACACAGTTGAAAATTACATGAAACAAAAACAGAAAAATCAAGACACACAACTAGGGCGAGTAATTCAGTTCTTTTTAAATAAATCTTGAACGAGGACCTTATGATTACACACAGATAAAGACCGAAGGATTCTCGAGTAATAAAGATACCATAAGATACTAGTAAATACTTAGAGAATCTCAAGTAATGAAGATACCATAAGATACCAGTAAATACTAGAGAACCTCGAGTAATGAAGATACCATAAGATAGTAGTAAATACCTAGAAAACCTCAAGTAATGAAGATACCATAAGATAGTAGTAAATACCTAGAAAACCTC
>NW_013673854.1:27684-28940 GCF_000517525.1 Limulus polyphemus
TAAGATACTAGTAAATACCTAGAAAACCTCGAGTAATGAAGATAGTAGTAAATACCTAGAAAACCTCGAGTAATGAAGATACCATAAGATACCAGTAAATACTTAGAGAATCTCAAGTAATGAAGATACCATAAGATACTAGTAAATACCTAGAGAACCTCGAATAATGAAGATACCATAAGATACCAGTAAAAACCTACAGAACCTCGAGTAATGAAGATACCATAAGATACCAGTAAAATCCTAGAGAACCTCGAGTAATGAAGATACCATAAGATACCAGTAAATATCTAGAGAACCTCGAGTAATGAAGATACCATAAGATACCAGTTAATACCTAGAGAACCTCGAGTAATGAAGATACCAGTAAATATCTAGAGAACCTCGAGTAATGAAGATACCATAAGATACCAGTAAATATCTAGAGAACCTCGAGTACCGCTGATTTTAGCGTTGTAAATCCGTAGACTTAGCGCTGTCCCGCTGCTAGATGTGGAGGTACAATTGTGATACCAGCTATGCACTTGTCTTAGCTAGTAGTTTTACATCCAATCTTGTTAGTTATATTTACACACATCATTCCGTTGGTTATCTTATAATAGTAAGGAAAATCCCGATTTGCAGAGATGTCAAAGTGTGAAGCTATATAAAGAATAATAATTGTGTTTATTTTATTTTTATCAGATAAAATATAATCAAATATAGCATTCCTATATTTTCCTGTAAATTTGGAAAAAAAAATATACGTTAAAAACCGGGGTTTGATGCCCGTGATGGGCAAATCGCAGATAGCCCTTGATGCTAAAACAGCTCTTCTTTGTTATCCTTTCAATAATACGGAGCCATTTTGGTAATTTCTCCAAGAACAAAATAAAACAATTAAAAAATGACATATATAGAATTATTTCCACATAGGTGACGTCAAGAACCATATTCTTCATTATCGTATTTAAGTTTAAAAAATCTATATAAATAAACGTCAGTATGTGTGTCTGTTCCTTATACGTTTCCACACTTCTTGTTCAATCAGCACCAAACTTGTCACAGTGATACGGGATGACATGAGAAAGGTCATGAGGGGGTTAAACCCCCATCTAATTTTGGATAAACTACCAAATCAGCACAACTTGACACAGTGATACAGGATGACCTGAGGAAAGACGTGAGGGGTGGGGGACCTCCATCTAATTTCATATCTAATTTCGGATAAACTACCAAATCAACACAACTTGACACAGTGATACAGGATGACCTGA